>NC_142779.1:1732500-1932500 GCF_988280905.1 Pimephales promelas | reverse complement strand
TTTGTCAGCGGTTAAAGTTAAAGTGCATTATTAGACAAAATGTCCAAGTTGCATGTCTATAAATAAATGAAAAGTCTGTAAACGTGGTCATCTGACTGAAATAACAGCTCAGGGAGACATCGATCAGCTCACGACGGCTCAGAGTATTTTTACAAATCCAATAAACGCAGGCGAGAAATGCACACAGCGTGCCAGACTATGAATAACCTTCAGCAGAGACAATCTCATGAACCCTGTTGACATTAGTTAACCTGAACTAATAATGAACTAGTTAATATTCATTTCAACATTGACTTATATTTTATTAAAATCTCAATGAACAAACATGAACAATGACGAGCTGTATTGTATCAACTAACATTACAGTAACATGGATTGCACATGCTTAGTTAATGTTAGTTAGTTAATATGGTAACAAATGAACTTATTTTAAAGTGTTACCAATATTTTTTAATTAAATTAAAACCTATTAAATCTACTTCAAGCATTCCGATCTAAAGATTTTCATTACAAACAATTTTTATTTTTTTATTTTTTTTGGGGGGAGGGGTCAAGTGGGTAAATGGGGGATAAAAATGCGGCCATAATTACCCAGCATGCCCTGACATCAGCGCTGGAGGGTGTGTAAATGTGGCGTCTGATAGAGTGGTGTCGGCTCTTGTAATGCGTGTCATGCACACTGGGACAGGGAGCAGAGTTTTCCATGAAAGCAGCTGCACACACTGGGATTCTCTCACTCCTCTTCTCCTCTTCCACTGCATTGCTGGCAGTGAGCCGAGGCTTACTAGAGCAAAACTCACCCAGACCCGATGACACCAGCCATCTCTCAACACACACACCCTCCTGACCCAACACGCCTGATCCCCGAGCGCTCGGCCTAGATCACGTTACTCAGAGAGAGAGAGGATTCAATCACATTCTACTCATCATTCCAAACCTGAGTGCAGTTGTTCTGTCCAACACGGAAATTCTAAATTTCAAAATTGGAAACATTTGAATTTAAAATTCGAATTTCAAAATTCAAACTCCAAACGTGAAAAAGGTTCCAAAGTTCTCCTCTATATCAGTGTCAGTGTTTCTGAACTCCTGAAACGCCTCCATTGTAGTCTTGAGTTTCTTCCGGGAACGAACACGTCACAATATTTCTCCTTTAAATAATTAATGCGCATAATAAAGGGGCGGGGCCTGGTTGTGTTAGTTAGTAGTGTGTTGAAACCATAGACTTTAAAACAATATGGACATATTGTCCGTGGCGTCACAGCTTTTTTGAAGCTCAAAGTGGGCGGAGCCAGTCGTCGCCATCTGCGTCACTCCCGGATAAACGAAAATGGCGACATAACGCGAACAGACAGCAGACAAACGGATAGTGACATCAACGGCAATCAGAGCTGTCACTCAAGTGGCGACGCCCTTAATTATGCTGAACTTGAAGGTTCAATCTAATTCAAACTAAAAAAAAATAGTCATGAAGGGCAAAATTAGCTATATAGACCAAAACCACTTCATGCACCAGGCTGTAAACATGTGTTTTTCTGCTGTAAAGTTGGACATTTTAACATGCGGGTCTATGGGATTGACTCAGCGGGTCTCTAGAGGCCAGTCGATGAACTGCAGTTAAAGTGACTGAAAGTGTTGAAACTGGCGGTTATGGTGAGAGCGGGATATTTCCCAAACACACTGGAAGCTCTCGACCAATCACAAAACACTGATCCAACTGACCAATCAGAGCACAGTGTGCTTTCAGAAGGCGGGGCCTTTATAGAGACAGGAAGTGAACAGAGCGTTACTGACAGACTGGGAAGAGAGGAGCCGCAACAATGGAGAATATGAGGAAAATAATCAACATTCAAGCAGGAAAACCTGTTCTAGTGTTCAGTAATATTATCGATTCGACTACACCGACTCACTGTTATTAAGCTGAACTGACTTGAGCTGAATAATGACACTATTGTATTTTTACAGCAGAATTTGAATCCGTCTCATATTTGATGAAGTTTGCATCATGTTATTTTCCTACTAACAGCAAACAGGTTTAGAATGAATTATGGGTAAAACATGAAACACTTATGAGCGTTCTAGGTTTTCTCATTTCAAAGTTGCGAAACTCTGAGGAAGTGACTCAACCAATTATGCACTTTCGTCCCAGTGAAACCACTGACGAGTCGCATTTCTGCTCTCTGAACCCGTAACACCTGCGAGGCTAAAGCTATTTCGGGTTCTCCTCACGCCTCGTGGTTGTGTAATGCTCCTGAGGCTTCTTTTGAGAGCACACCTGTTAGTGGCATGTGATGACAGAGCTCGACGAGGGCCTATTTCTGCTCTGAAACCCGAGACAGGGAGGGGAAACATCCAGCCGAACCCCGGAGACCCTGAAGGGTGGAACCGCAGATGTAACCTCTTTGATATCTTACTCAGTTGATCCTTGTGGGTTACATAATACAATCCTGGCAAGAAGAGTCTTTTTTGTTCTACATTTCATTCTTTTTTTGCCTTTTGATCCATTTTTAAAGCATAACTGCCACTGATAGTGTGATTTGAGTAACACACCTGTTGTGCTGTTATAAATAAATCAAAATAAAACCTCTAAAATTATATCTATTAAAATGATTTATGTCATATGGATATATTTAATTGTAATAAAATAAAAAAGCACATATTTGTAGCAAATAAAATATATGCATGTGTGTGTGTATGTATAATATATATATATATATATATATATATAATTAATAAAAAAATAGTTTTAATAATTTTACTTTAACCATTTTGGAAAAATTCAAAATCTTTTTTGATTGGATTTATTTATTACACATATTAAATATATCCAATTATCCATGACAAAAATAACTTTAATTTATATATATATATATATATATTATACATTTAGTCAGTTGATCCTAGTGAGTTACATAATACAATTCTGGTATGAAGAGTCTTTTTTGTTCTACGTTTCATTATTTTTTTGCCTTTTGATCCATTTTTTAAAGCATAACTAATTTGAGGAACACACTTGTTAAGGAGAGTCGTGCTGTTTTTAGGCATTTAAACTGACACTGTGAGTCGGACTGAAATAGTTGTCCGGAGGGCTGAATAAAAGTCAGTGTTATATATAATCTCTCCTGTATATTCTTACCTTGTCTTAGGTTGCAGTGTGTCCCGGAGCTGACGGACAGGAATAGCTCGTGTCAAATCCCAGGCTCCTTCACTGCAGTGTTATCCCACATCAACAACGGCTCGCCTGCAAACGGCCCGCGGATATTTTAAGCCACTTTCGAAGTGTTATCTCGTCAAATCTGCCCTAAATTGAGAAGACAGAATTTGTGACATCAAGTTCTGGTCGAACAGAAGAGCGAGTGTGAGATCTCAAGCACTCATGAGCAGAATCAAAGAGGATATTTGCATTATCAGATGTTTTCATTTCTGTTTTTCGCTGATAGAAAAAGTATATTCATATAATAACGTACTTACATTCCCAAGATCTGCACTCACGTGTTCCAGCAGCACTGGATATCATGTTCAGCCTTTAACCACTTAACTGTCACCGTCCCACAGGTGGGACGTTTGCCACTATATTTTTAAAACAATAATATCTTAGTAAATACCTTAAATAATATTGACAAACTATATATCATTTGAAAGCTTACAATCTCTAGTTTCCATATTTGGTGACTGATTTTCAAAATATATTACAGAGGAGCCATAATTTATCAATATAAAACAAGAATATTTTCATACTCATAAGGCGTGTTCAGACCTTTATTTTAAAATAGCAGTAAACATGAAAAATCATGAAAAAATGGTAGATACCTCAGTTTGTTTTCATGCCAAAAGTTCAAAAGATAGAATCCATTCAATTATTTTGGAAAAAAAAGGTCTGAAAAGTTTGAAATATCAAGAAAAAAATAATAAATTCACCATTTGTGACGTGGCAGCTAGCTATGACTTACATGCGTGTTCTTTGTATTTGTTTCTTAGAGGTTCAATTCATATCAAAATCTGCCAAACTTCCCATGCTACTTCTGAATAGGATCTCTACTTCAGAAATTGTATGAAAATTGTGAAAATAATGGTTCATATCACTCAAAACACGAATGGAAATGCAGGCGCCCTTATATGGGCAGTAATGGAGTCTGATTGTGCCCTAGTGAAAAAGTTTGGTACTGCGCTCAAACAAAATCTTACTGAAAGCTCATTTTTTGAGATATCAACCTAAAATTTGAAACACAACTTGTTCAGATTTTTGGCTTTGATCTTTCTGCCATTTTAGAGTAGCCCAGGTTTTGAAAATATATATTTTATGTAAAATATGAATAATTAATATTTTTACATTGTACATTTCCATAAACTCAAACTTCTATAACTTTTTTTCTGTTTCACTTTCTTAATTTTTTTCACTTCTACAAAAATCTGCCAAATGTCTTCTTTAAAACAAGACCAATCATATGTCTATATTCCAAAGCATTCTTGAATTACAACCATTTAAGTTCGAAATGTGCATTTTCATGTCAATTCAAAAAAGGGGGGGTGACAGTTAACAGGTTAAAATAAAAACAAAAGAAAATAAATAAATAAATAAATAAAAAAATCTAAAGTCTGTGTATTCTTTTCCAAAGTATTTAAAGTAAAATAGGCTAAAATACAAGATAAAAAGTTAAATTAAATTAGCCAATTAAAATAATTTTTATTTTTACAATGAAAAAAACATATCCGTAACAAAACAATATATATATATATATATATATACATAAATGCAAAATTATATTTATATTCATATATAAACATTAATAAACAAATACAAATCATATTTAAAATAATAATATTTGTAAATGCATTTGCTTTATACATGATACTTTTTATATTTTTAATTTTGTAACAATACAAAATAATAATAAATACACTTAGTATAAACTGTATATAATATATAATGCAAATATAAATATTTATATCTTAATATATAAACATTAATAAAAGATAACAATTATATAAAAAATATATAGAGAGTGTATTTACTTTATACTTAATACATACTTTAAATATCTATATTTGTATTAACATATACACAAATAGATAAATATATACAATTTAAATTATTATTATTACATAGCTATTTATATCTACCAAAAATAAGAAAAATACAAATGAAAAAAATATATAATAATAAATCATGGCTGATAAAAAACACTTTTTCACTTGGAAACTGTCTCCATTCACCCTCCACTGGACTGGTGTTGCAAAAAGCTAACTTGAACTATTTCTCCCTCTCCCAGTTTTAGTGAAAATCCTCATCTGCACTCTTTTATCCAAAGTGTGTGTGTGTGTGTGTGTGTAAGTTGAGCTCTGATCAAGCACTGATGCTGATAACAGCTGTTCTGGACGGGACGGGACGGGTCGGGTCTGTTTCTTCAGCGCTCCGGCTGAGTTTTGGCAGCACTTTGAGTTTTAAAATGGAAACAGTGGAAGCGCTTTTGATGTCCACAAAAAGAAGTGTGGCGTGTATGGATGGGCTGCGAGACTGAGCTCTCATTTCTATTTTTAAAGGCCTTGTGTTCTAATGTGGTTATAGATGGACTGACTAACAGAAATAGAAAACACAAATGACAACAGTTAAAAGATAAATGTTTGTAAAACAGAGCATTCGAGTAAAAGCACAAGTATAAACAGATTTTCACTGTTTTGGACTATATAACTAAAGAACTACAATCCCATGAAGCATTGCAAACAGCATAATCGAATTAAAAACAATAAAAATGTTATGTATATAAAAACAGTGTATTTTAAGACTTTATTGGTGCTGTCATGTTTTGCCTCTCTGATTGGTGAATTCTCCGTGAAGCATCATGGGTAATGTAGTTTTCACCAGGAAAATTCCGTTGTCATTTGAAATGATTTGAAATCTTGTTGAAATAATGTGGGCTGACGTCTTCAACAAAAAACAAATGCCAAAAACAAAATACAAAAAGTACATTAGTAAATAAAAACAACTGTAAAGTTGTAAATAAACATAAAAAAAATAAAGATTAACAATTTTTTTATCAAGGAAATGTTATTTTAAAATATCTGTTTAGTTCAGTGTGTTACTTCCCATTTCTTTGGAATTATTTATGAGTGATTTCTTTCCAATACAGGTAAAAAAAATGAGAATATGGTGCAAAAGTTCATTTATTTCAGTAATTCAACTTAAAAGGTGAAACTAATATATTATACATGCAAAGTGAGATATTTCAAGTCTTTATTTATTATAATTTTGATGATTATGGCTTACAGCTTATGAAAACCCCAAATTAAAAGGTAGCTATAATAATCAAAATTGTTAATATATTAGTTTCACTTTTAAGTTGAAATAAATGAACTTTTGCACCATATTTTAATTTTTCGGGTTTCACCTGTAGGCCATTTTGTTATTGAATCAAATAAAAACTTTATAAAAGTGTTTAAGAAGTAGTCTCTATTCTAGCAGTCTCTGAGAGTGTGTTGAGGACGAGAGAAGGAAAACCCCGGCTCCTTTCATCTGCACTCTTCTTTAATGTTCTGCAGAATGACTGATTTGGGCTTCAGCCCTCATGTGGCAGAGCGGCTAAACACCCGGGAAGAACCAACCCTGCTCAATATCCCCGTTCAAGCCTGCCATCAAAGCGGGACTTGGTGCATATGCCCGTATCTCAGCCCACACAACCTAATTGGCGGGAGGAAAAGACTCGCCTCGCGCTCGTCGTCGTGCAGAAGTGGGCCGGACTCTTTAGGGATGTAAAGAGACCGATTCCAAGGTGTCCTCGATTCGGGATTGACCTTGTTTTCCCCTTGCAGTCCTAAATTAACCAATGCATCATCTATACTGGGATTTGTTGGATGTGGACCAGATTTTATTTTTGGCGCAGTTGTTGGATTCATCACACTGTCACATTTATGTCCGCTGACTGATGCTCGACGTGTGCAATAGTGGCGCTCTCTTTTATATAAAAATAACTTTATAATGGCCTAGATTGGACAGAATAGGTGGCCTAGAATTAGCTAAATGGATGGCAACAGTGTAAGTAGGTGAACGAGCGCAGACAGAAAGACAAATGCGTCTCTATGGCACGCATTGTGTTTTATCGTGCATATTTATACGCGAAAATTAGTTTTTACGTGCATATGAGACGCAGTTTTCGCGTGCATGTGATACGCAGTTTTTGTGTGCATTTGATACGCAGTTTTCTCGTGCATTTGAGACGCAGTTTTCGTGTGCATTTGATTCGCAGTTTTCGCATGCATATGAGACGCAGTTTTCACGTGCATATGAGACGCAGTTTTCACGTGCATATGAGACGCAGTTTTCACGTGCATATAAGACGCAGTTTTCACGTGCATATGAGACGCAGTTTTCGCATGCATGTGAGATGCAGTTTGCATGTGATGCAGTTTTCGCGTGCATATAAGACGCAGTTTTCGCGTGCATTTGAGACGCAGTTTTCGTGTGCATTTGATACGCAGTTTTCGCATGCATATGAGACGCAGTTTTCACGTGCATATGAGACGCAGTTTTCACGTGCATATGAGACGCAGTTTTCGCGTGCATATGAGACGCAGTTTTCACGTGCATATGAGACGCAGTTTTCGCGTGCATATGAGACGCAGTTTTCACGTGCATATGAGACGCAGTTTTCGCGTGCATATGAGACGCAGTTTTCGCGTGCATATGAGACGCAGTTTTCGCGTGCATATGAGACGCAGTTTTCGCGTGCATATAAGACGCAGTTTTCGCGTGCATTTGAGACGCAGTTTTCGTGTGCATTTGATACGCAGTTTTCGCATGCATATGAGACGCAGTTTTCACGTGCATATAAGACGCAGTTTTCACGTGCATATGAGACGCAGTTTTCGCGTGCATATAAGACGCAGTTTTCACGTGCATATGAGACGCAGTTTTCGCGTGCATATGAGACGCAGTTTTCGCGTGCATTTGATTCGCAGTTTTCGTGTGCATTTGATTCGCAGTTTTCGTGTGCATTTGATACGCAGTTTTCGCGTGCATATAAGACGCAGTTTTCGCGTGCATGTGAGACAGTTTTCTTGTGCATGTGATGCAGTTTTCGCGTGCATATGAGACGCAGTTTTCGCGTGCATTTGAGACGCAGTTTTCGCGTGCATTTGATACGCAGTTTTCGCGTGCATATGAGACGCAGTTTTCGCGTGCATGTGATACGCAGTTTTCGCATGCATTTGATACGCAGTTTTCGCGTGCATGTGAGACGCAGTTTTCGAGTGCATATGAGACGCAGTTTTCGCGTGCATGTGATACGCAGTTTTCGCATGCATTTGATACGCAGTTTTCGCGTGCATAAGAGACGCAGTTTTCATGTGCATATAAGACGCAGTTTTCGCATGCATGTGAGACGCAGTTTTCTTGTGCATGTGATGCAGTTTTCGCGTGCATTTGAGACGCAGTTTTCGCGTGCATGTGAGACGCAGTTTTCTTGTGCATGTGATGCAGTTTTCGCGTGCATATAAGACGCAGTTTTCGCGTGCATTTGAGACGCAGTTTTCGCGTGCATTTGATACGCAGTTTTCACGTGCATATAAGACGCAGTTTTCGCATGCATGTGAGACGCAGTTTTCTTGTGCATGTGATGCAGTTTTCGCGTGCATTTGAGACGCAGTTTTCGCGTGCATTTGATACGCAGTTTTCGCGTGCATTTGATTCGCAGTTTTCGCGTGCATGTGATACGCAGTTTTCGAGTGCATATGAGACGCAGTTTTCGCGTGCATTTGATACGCAGTTTTCGCGTGCATTTGATACGCAGTTTTCGCGTGCATTTGATTCGCAGTTTTCGCGTGCATGTGATACGCAGTTTTCGCGTGCATGTGATACACTGTTTTCGCGTGCATTTGATTCGCAGTTTTCTTGTGCATTTGATGCGCAGTTTTCGCATGCATTTGATACGCAGTTTTCGCGTGCATATGAGACGCAGTTTTCACGTGCATATGATACGCAGTTTTCGCGTGCATGTGATACGCAGTTTTCGCGTGCATTTGATACGCAGTTTTCGCGTGCATGTGAGATGCAGTTTTCGAGTGCATATGAGACGCAGTTTTCGCGTGCATGTGAGACGCAGTTTTCGAGGGCATATGAGACGCAGTTTTCGCGTGCATGTGATACGCAGTTTTCGCATGCATATAAGACGCAGTTTAAGCATTCATGTGAGACGCAGTTTTCTTGTGCATGTGATGCAGTTTTCGCGTGCATATAAGACGCAGTTTTCGCGTGCATGTAAGACGCAGTTTTCGCGTGCATTTGATACGCAGTTTTCGCGTGCATGTGTTACGCAGTTTTCGAGTGCATATGAGACGCAGTTTTCGCGTGCATGTGATACGCAGTTTTCGCGTGCATTTGATTCGCAGTTTTCGCGTGCATGTGATACGCAGTTTTCGCGTGCATTTGATTCGCAGTTTTCTTGTGCATGTGATGCGCAGTTTTCGCATGCATTTGATACGCAGTTTTCGCGTGCATATGAGACGCAGTTTTCACGTGCATATGATACGCAGTTTTCGCGTGCATGTGATACGCAGTTTTCGCGTGCATTTGATACGCAGTTTTCGCGTGCATGTGAGACGCAGTTTTCGAGTGCATATGAGACGCAGTTTTCGAGTGCATATGAGACGCAGTTTTCGCGTGCGTGTGATACGCAGTTTTCGCATGCATATGAGACGCAGTTTTCGAGTGCATATGAGACGCAGTTTTCGCGTGCATGTGATACGCAGTTTTCGCATGCATATAAGACGCAGTTTTCTCATGCATGTGATACGCAGTTTCCGCGTGCATATGATACGCAGTTTTCGCGTGCATATAAGACGCAGTATTCGCGTGCATATGAGACGCAGTTTTCGCGTGCATGTGATACGCAGTTTTCGCGTGCATGGAAGACGCAATTTTCGCGTGCATGTGATGCACAGTTTTCGCATGCATGTGATACGCAGTTTTCGCGTGCATGGAAGACGCAATTTTCGTGTGCATTTGATGCACAGTTTTCGCATGCATGTGATACGCAGTTTCCGCGTGCATATGAGACGCAGTTTCCGCGTGCATATGATACGCAGTTTTCGCGTGCATATAAGACGCAGTATTCGCGTGCATATGAGACGCAGTTTTCGCGTGCATGGAAGACGCAATTTTCGCGTCCATGTGATACACAGTTTTCGCATGCATGTGATATGCAGTTCATTTGCATGCGCAAAACGCTATATCGGACTTTCTTATCGTGATCATAAACACACTCGCTTTGCAACATCATGACTTGCAACATCGTAAATGTGACTTGCTTTGCAACATCGATTAACTGCACAGTTATTGAACTGAATTGAATTAATATCAAACTGACTTGATCTGAATTAGTCTCATATTTGATGAGGTTTGCATCATTGATTCAATTAGTTTTCTGTTATCACGGCTTTGAAACAATCTGTAGGCTGTTGTATAAAGCCGACTCGACAAGAAATAGCTGACTTGTGTTGTAAAATAAGGCAGATATGATAATTTGCAAAAACGTTTGTCTTAGAATTGCATGGAGCAATTTAATGCAGGCTGAAATGTGCAATGCTTTCTTTTGTGCGCTGAACATAAACACTGAACACGCGATAAATATGCAACGGAAACACACACTTGCACCGCCCTGGATAAGAATTCACATCTGCGTTTGTCGAGTTTTGCAGTAATTCTTGTAATTATTACCTGAGCGGCGTAAACAGGAATGAGATCAGATGCGTCTGATGTTCGGCTTCACAAGACTTTGGGGGATTTTCCAGGATCTAAAGTTCAGCGAGTCAGACGCTTCCTGCCGTCTATCATCTGAAAACAAAGATTACCACGATTTAAAGGTTAATGACAAGCAAAATGTACATCAAAATAATAGTGCATGCAAAAAGTGAAAATATGTCATACTCACTCATGTTGATTCAAACCATTTTTGTGGGAAAACAAATATTATTGTTCCTTCTTCTGAGGAACACTAATGTTTTCAAAAATATTTTAACAAAGGTCTATTCCTCACAGAAAGCTTCAAATGAGACATATCGACTACGGTTAGTTTTATGCATACTTTGAGCTTAAAAGTGACTATGGTTTGTGCAATGATTAATCGTGATTAATCGCATCCAAAAAAGTTTGTTTAGCCTACATAATATGTGTGTACTGTGTATAATTATTTTGTGTATATAAATACACACACATGCATGTATATATTTAAAGAAAAATGTGTTATTTATATATAATATATATATATATATATATATATAAGCAATAAGGTACGAGAGGCTGTGCTGTATGGTGAATAAGAAACGGCTGAAGGGCGTTGTTAGGCTCGACGGGAAGCGGAGTAACCCCTTCAGCCGTTACTTATTCACGATACAGCACTTGCCTCGAGTACCTTGTTGCTTTTATAAAACGGTTACCACACAATACAAATATTAAAATAAAAATAAATATGTATTAGTGCAACTTTCATTAAGTAAAGTCACTAAAAGCCTTCCTTCCTCTAGAAAAAATAGTCCCTAACCGTGAACAGCAACAACGCTCCAATGTGTAATATTTGAAAGCTCAAATAAACACAACATAGGAACCGCAGTGTTGCGCAGCGATACTTAAAACCGTTGGGTGAAGCGGTCCGTGTTTTATCATGAATAATGCACAGCTATTGACCAATCAGAATCGAGATTCTTCTTTCAAAACATTCTTCAAAACATTTTTTGTGTTGCACTGAAAAAAAAAAAAAAAAAAAAATCACATAGGTTTGGACTTTGGAAGGAATAAGTGATCATAAGTGAACTATTCCTCTGTTGGTGTTTTTAGTCATGCAAAATCTGCACAGTAACCCAAAACATTTTAAAGAACAAGAAATTGTCTGCAGCCGGTCCTTACCATTGCTTGAGATAAGAAATATTAATTTTAGAAATATTTAATTTTACTCTTTTAGGAAATTCCACTCTTACCCATTAAATTATATTTTTGGGGTAATAAAAAATATATAATTTAATGGGTAAATTTAATTATTAAATTATTATAACTACAAATTTATTTAAATTAAATGAAAAAAATACATATAACTTAATCATGTGTGTGATCATACATGTTTCCTGAAGGATCATGTGTCACTGAAGACTGGAGTAATGATGCTGAATATTCAGCTTTAATCACAGGAATAAATGACATTTTACAATATATTCGCATAGAAAACAGTTATTTTAATTCACAATATTACTGTTTTTACTGTATTTTTGATCATATAAATGCAGCCTTGATAGATTTTCTAGGAGATTTCTGTCAAAAAAAGTACAGACATCATATATATATATGATTATTTTATTATATTATTTAAATCATTATATACCGTCCAAAAAGTGTACGTTTTTGACTTATGCATAAGTAAAGTACTGGATGCTGATTGGTCAATATAGAGTTCCAGGCATGAATTACATGATATTATAATTGATTCTAGTGAAATAATGGGACTTAATTTGCTTGATTAAATACTATCGTAATAAAAAATGCGCCTTTAATATTAAGCATTATTGTATAAAAGCACAACAGGTTGTGACAGCTTTGACTAAATTCACAATTAGCATGGATTTTTCTAAATTAATAATTAAAGATATATTACATTACCTAGGCCAATCTCATTGGTTTGCAATTGCATTATAAAACAATTTCGAAACACACAAATCATATCTGCATGCCAACATTACTCATCAGCGCATACGTTACTTCAATTCAATAAAGAATGTCTTGATTTAAGCAGGAAGTGAAGGTGTTGCACAACACAACAGACAGATGCATGCTGGGAGTGTCTTACGGGCAGGAGGCCGAAGAGCAGGGCGTTCACTTTTCTGCTGAGTTGCGAAATGTAAATTGGTTTGTAAAATACGTTGTGCAGGGTGACACAAAAAAACATCGGCTGTTCAGGAAAACAACATTCCTGCATGAAGTGTGAAGATGTTCGTGACGATTATAACACAATAATAGTCAGTTGACTATTTTTAAGCTGTTCTGACAAAAATACCCACATACTGTCATCATCTGTTATCGGTCAACAATCAGATCTGTGCGTTAACCAGTTACATCAGGTCAGTCACGGTTAACCTTTCCACTGCTTTGAGTTGGTCTAAAATATCAATGATTTATTGCATCTTAGAGGCTTTCTGAGCAGATAACACCACAGTATCCGCGTCCAAAGGCCAAGTTTGGTTTAATAGTAGACGTAAGTGTGCTTTCCTCGTTACCGGACACTGATTAACCCTTATCTGCCCAATGAATGACCATAGGACGCTCGAAGCGCCGCCAAACAGGTTTATTTCGTAGCTACACTGTAAAAAAAATTTGATTTTTAGGTTAAAAAAAAAAAAAACTGTACTACGGTGGATATACGGTGAATAACTGTGATAGATCTTACACTACATTTAATGAATTTTTACAGTAAAATACCGTTTTATAAATTTAATAAATAATTTTTTTTTGGAAGTGGAAAAAGAACAAGAATTTTTTTTTTTTTAATTCCCTGCGTGACGCTTCACATTTGATGTGTTTTTGTAGAAATAACCGTTTTTTTCTAATCAGTTATGTACATTAGGGTTGTATGTTACATTTAATGTTGTTAAATGAATGTTTAATGCATTTATTAAGTTTTCAGTGTTACCATGATGGTGTTTAGTGTGTGTGAATGACACTGTGCCGCTTATAGTAAAATAAACTTAATTATGGATATCCTGCTTCTGATGAGCTTTGATTCATCATGTGACTATAGTGTATTACAATAGTACTTCAACAGATCGGGATGTTCATATTATATCAGTTAATGAAATAAAAATGTTTACTGTAAATGTAAATTAAGTCTGTAAAACCTAAAATGTTGCTACTGTATATTTTACGGCAACCGCAGCTTTCCGCTTTCATACGGATTTCTTTTTACAGCGAGGAAATCTGTGGCTTAGCATTTTGGGTCCCGGATAAAAATACCGCAATCCCAGAGCGTGTGTTTGTGTGGCTTTCTTTATTCTGTCAAGAGGCAGTAAAAGCTCGGAGGATTGATGTTCAACCGTATTGGAAATGCCTCAGAGCACCAAGATACCTTGTGTTTACTAGACGACTGTGAAACCAAGCAACGCGCTCCTGGGTTTCACGCAGGAATCATAAACACGCTCATAAAAGCCACTGCAAAAACAACAGCAGATATTCATTCATGCAAAACAAGTTTTTAAAAGAAAATGCATTATTATGTGCTTGCGCAAAACTCGGCCACCATTATGCTTTTTGCACAATGTTTTGTTGCTTTGGAGTTACTAGGGCGTTCGCCAACATTTAAAGCATCAGGGGTTTGTTCAAAGCTGTTGTAAAAGCAATGCTTGCCTAAGCAAACACCAATAACAGCTGGCATGATTTGCTTGTTTTGTTTGAGAAAAAAAAAAAGTTAAAAATGTTTATTTTTTAACAAAATATCTTTTTGGAAGCAACTCAAAAACTCAAAGTACGAGTTGGGATTTTTTTAACACAGTAGAGACGCTAATTGGATTAAAAGTTGATTAGATTTATGCATGCACTTTAGCCCTGCTTACTTACACAAAGAACAGCAATAATAATGAAGCAACATCAGCGGATGGAAACTCAAAGCACGGGCTGATTTTGGGAGGCCAGAGGGCAAAGGTCACGTCAACACGCGCTGATCAAAGGCATAACCAGCTGTTTATCTTTCAACCTCGCAAGCCGTGGAAAATATTCCCGTTGGCCAGACCGCAGCGGAGTTATTTTGAGACTTTCTCGATGCCTCTTTCTCATCTTCCTACTTGCGTGATCTTCCCTTTGCCGGGTCAATTACAACATCCATCTGCGGTGGAGACTGCATGGCTTCATCTACGCATTCTTAATAATCCTGCACTAAATAATGAGCGGTTTGTTATTGGAGTGTGCATTTCCAGTAACGGCCCCTGCTAAAACCACTAATGGTGTCGATGCATCTCTGAATGAACCTTGAGGTCTTGTTCGGGTCGAGAGGAATATGCAGTATCCAGTCACACTCCTTGTGTTTTATTTTGCAACCCTTTTATGCAATGAAGGCTCAGATCAAATGCATGATTATTATAACCATGCTAATTCAACATGCATGACACAAGAGTGAACTGAGCACAGTGACTCGGCTATTCCAGAGACCACGTGTTTGTTTGACAAGTTACCGCATTCATCGCATTTCATTTTAGGCTCTGCGCGTGTTGGGAGAGATTTATGTTCATGCACTCCAACTATTTGCATTGATGCATTTAAAATCGCATTGGTAGATATTTCTAACAAGCTAATCCAAACACAAATCAACACGTATCGATATATTATAAGCCATCGCGCTTGTTGCATTTCTTTCGAGGCTCTGCATGTGTAAGGAGATTGATATTCATGCACACCAAGCCACTTCACTGCAATGCAATGCTCCTGTTATGTAACTGCTTGTATTGATTGTACTGCTGTAAATGAATGCATTAGTTGATATTTTGACATGCTAATTCAAGAAAAGCTATCATGCCATGTTGAAATCCTATAGTCAAGATAACAAGCGAGAGTAGACTAGGGAGTGACTCGGGAATACCAGAATTGAGCACGTGGTTTTACAAGCTGCCGCATTCATCGCATTTCTTGAGGCTCTGTGCATGTGTGAGGAGAGATTTATATTCATGTACGTCAATCACTGCTATTGTTGCGCAACTGTTTGCATTGATATTTTATATGTAAATAATTGCATTGATTGATTTAAAAAGAAAACACCCTAACATGCATGCTACGTTAAAATGCCACAGTCAAGCTAACAAACAACAGTAACCTAGAGACGGTGACTCGGGAATTCCAGCTGAGCATGTGACCGCATGCTGTTGTCCACGCAGCCATATTCATTGCACGTGTTGGGAGAGATTTATACTCATGCCATTGTTGCACTGCTCTTGTTATGCAACTCTTTAGATTGATATTGCGCAGCAAATAAGATTTAAGTGGAAAAGTCAATTGAGGAACTGATGTGACGTACACATATTTTGGGGTTGTTCAGTATTAGTCACACACACCGTCATTTTCATCCAACTTCACCCATGTCTGATGAGGCAATATCCTGCGACACACAAAGCACAAAGCCCTCCTACCAAACGTACCCAAACACGACCCATATAACTTGTTACGGTAATGATTTACACGTCGGTGGTGCCCATATTACACGTATTACATATTAACTAGGCAGCTGCATTCTGATTTTTAGTACTTGGCTTACTAAACGCACTGGAACGTAAAGTGCGACCTGGTCAAAATGAATAATTGAGCAACGCATCCGAGAGGACGTCTGCCCTTCATAACGTTACCCTCGTCGAATCAGAGAGCTCAAACGCTCAGATCCTCAGAAGAAGCAAGCAGAGACTCTCCGTTAATACAAGATCAGAAAATGTATTTGGCAATTTTAAACAAGTGCATACAAGTACAGCTAGAAGCGTTTTCCAATGTTTGCCAAGTGCTCGTAGAGTTGCATTAGTCACATTCTACGTTTAACAGGAACTGCCACCATACCTAAAAGTACATCAAGAAATCGTTAAACATCGACAAAGAAGAACGTAGTCCGTTATAATAATGAGTACATACCTTTTATCTTCAAAAAATATAGAAACACAATGTATTCAAAAAATCAAAAAATGTACAGCAATGTTTACGAAGTATGCATGTCCCTTATGTCCATTATGTACAAGTCCATTAGTTTCTGTCTGGATGTATGCATGTGGTATTCATATTTATATATTTATATAGACCAATATTTTTGAATATTTTCAAAAAAGGAAGGAAAAACAAACGGGGGGGGAAAAAAAAAGGAAATTAAGGGTCCCTCTCCTTTTTTACTTTGACGTCTCCAGCGAGAATGGTGGCTATTTCACCTTGCATGAAAGCCCAGGGTACGTTGGATCCCACCAGAGGGCATTTCTCTCCGCTCGGACAGTACACTTCTCCGGTGGCGCCCTGCTGTTTGATGCTTTCCCGGGAACACGGGAAGCAGAACTTGTGTGACGGCACCGAAGGGCACTGCACAAAGTGTGTGTCCTCCAGCCTCTCGTGGCAAAGCGTGCAGCACAGCGGGATGCTATTGGGAACCGACGAGTCCGGGATGCTCTGAGGATGGCCCGGATCCATTCCCGGCACGTGAGGCGTTCCCGAACCCTGCGCCAGCCGCCGTTGGTTGGGCGAGAGTGGGCTACTGCTGTTTCTGCGCGTCGTCGAGTGGACTTGGTTGGCGTCTTTAGGCGAGCTGTTTCCGCCGGCGTTGTCTGCCGCCATTATGAGCGCCGCCATCGGAGAATGTCCGTTCTGAGAGGCGGCGGAGGCGGCCGAAGCGGGCTCTGGCGGGGTCGTGCGGGGGTGTGGGGATATCGTGGACGGCGGGGAGGCGAAGCTAGGCGTCTGCACCGGCGGCATCTTCAGTCCACCGTCCGCCGGCGCCGGGAGCCACTGTCCTTCTCCGTTAATCTTCCCGCCGCTGCCCTCCCCATCTGGCTCCGGAGAGGCTTTTCTCTTCAGATTCTTGGGATGTTTGCCTCTATCTGCAAAAAAGCATGAGTGTGCATGAATGGGCTGCACTATACTAGCACAAAGCGGCTTTATGCAACGACGCGGTGATGCATTGTAGTGCCAGACATAACAATGAGGCTTGACTGCAAATGCACCACATGCAAATACACGTTGAGCTTTGATCAGCGGAAATTTTCTTGCAGCTGACTCATGCCATAGTGCTCTCATTCAAAGCAGGCCATTTAAGAGACTAAAGTGGCATTCTACTGTATGCATCTAGATATCACACACACACACACACACACACACACACACACAATAGAAAAAAAAATGCTGGGTTGCTTCAACTGTCAAATATGAACAAACCTAACCGTTGGGTTTAAAATTCAAATAAAAAACGAAAACCAACGGTTGACATTCCTAACTGTTGGTTTAATTCAATTTTTAAACCCAACGGTTGAGTATGTCAACCGTTGGTGATTCAATTTTAAACCCAACGGTTAGGTTTGTGACTTTTGACTGTTGAAACAACACAGCATATTGACACACACACATTCTATACAAGATTGAAAATATGGCATTTCTTGAATACATCTAAATATATCAATAGTCAAAATGTATATACTTGTATATGTTTATTACATATTTATACACACATTTCACTCTACAAAAAGACTGAAAATACAGAGAAAAAAGTCCTACCTGATTTGGATGCAGGAGCATTATTGTCGTACATGACTCTCTGCTGCATGTGCTCCTTCTTAAATCTGTTGTCGTACGGGTTGAGCGCCATTAGATTGGTTTTGTTCTTGTTGATCCAGTCGTCCGCCCGGGTCTTGTGGTTGTCGCTGATGTCCGGCGTCATGCTGTCCGGTCGGTGCTGGTGTTTGTCCTTGTCGTGCTCCGTGCTGGAGACCGAGGCTGGGCGTTTATTCCCACCGAGGTCCGCGGGGCTGAGACCCGAGAGTTGTCCGGGTCTCCCGTTAATCGCGTGCGCCATGCTGCCGTTCACCAAAGGCACTAGATTGGGGGGCACGCCGCTAGTCCTCCGCGGGTTTGGACTCTGGCGGTTGAGCTCCGGTGGATCGTCCGGTTTTGAGAATCCGTTCGGCACCGGGATGCCATTGGCGTGCCGTGCAGACTGATATTCGGATCCTAGCCTCGGTGGACGCTCGGAGGAGAGCGGGTAACGGTCTAGGGGTTGCGGCGGACGCGAACCTGGGTCCCCGGGCGTGTGATTCAACGCCTGGATGTCTTTCCCCGACAACTGTTTTCCCGGTCCCGCCGGTCTGCCGTCCTGAAATCCATGAGCTCTTTTGAGCTGCCGAGCGGTTTCAATTACAAACTCGATCCTGTCTGCTCCTTCGTAGTTCACACATCCTCTGCAAACAGGTTCGGTAAAATCCCAGATCATAGCCCACGGCATGCGGGGCAAGTCACATAAATAACACGACTGCCTCCTCGAAGCAGCAACCGCCGCGGACGACATCGCTCTTTCAGGTGGAAAAAACCCTCCGAAAATCGAGCACAATCCTCTTTCAAACGTCTGCGGATGATGATGTGAGGGGGAAAAAAAATAAGCTCCTCTCGCGCTCACACAAAGTAATAATTAAGTTACAAACAGAACTTCATAGTAGCCGTGCGCTTTACTACGACGTGCGCGCGATCTATCTCGCTCACTACTACCGCGGCCAGGCTCGAGCTCAATGTGGAGCAGTGACGTCACCGCCCTGCTCTGACTCTCCACTTCTATTTACTTGATTCTTCGATAGAACAAACCCTCCGGCGCATGCGCGCTGACGGCGCTCTCTCGCGCACTCCCTCCCGCCCTTTCTTTCTTTCTTTCTTTCTTCTCCTTGAATCCTTTTATTAAACTATACTTGAATCGAGGCCAGATCTGCGACGACGACAAGTAGGAAATAAAAAGGCGATATCATCGACGCGTTGAAAACGATTCGAAGTCGAAATTTGTGTTTACACTCGCTGAGGACGATATATGCAAATCAGGCAAATTCTTGTGAGCTGTCTGTCACCGGTTACATTGTTTTTTCCAAGTGTATTTGGTTCCCACGATCAATGGAAATATGAGGGAATTGTGATTTACGGGCACGCGAATGTGGAAACTAAGTCGTGTGTAGCGGATATGCTTTTTTGTTGTTGTTGTTATGCTAGAAACTGCTCTGTAAAATAGACATTAAATCTCGCATGACTGGGAAAAAAAAACAAGGAAAAGGTGTGGTTATTTATTTATTTCTGACTTGTTTATATATTGCCTAAAAGACATGTATTTAAAACAAGCCATTGTTGAGGATTATTTTATTTAATTCATAAATAAACTTAATTAAATGTTATGTTAAATTTAATGATGTTTTAGATTTATAATTATTGACACCAAGTCTCTTATTGTTATTTAAATTACTATTATTACAATGTGAGTTCATAAAGTCAAAATGCATTAAAATAGCAATAAAATATGTCTGGCCTTGATCCCTTACATTCCACTTCTAATCCGTGACACTTTCCTACAGCCTTCAGTTGTGTAATCAAGTCAAAATCGACTCACAATATTTCACCAATCTTAGTCATATTTGTCATGCTCATGAAATGACGGATTTAAACTTTCATTTATACGCACAACAAACTTGACCTCAAATCCCACTTTTTTCCCCCTCTAGTTTTAATGGTTGCACACATTGTGATGGTGTCTGGTCACTGGGTACATAATGTCCACAGTGTGAGAAGAACTAACAAATAGCTTTTGCAGGTCCTTCCCTTTTGTTTT
The DNA here is from genome assembly GCF_988280905.1 of Pimephales promelas. Taxonomy (NCBI): domain Eukaryota; kingdom Metazoa; phylum Chordata; class Actinopteri; order Cypriniformes; family Leuciscidae; genus Pimephales; species Pimephales promelas. The sequence continues at coordinate 1,912,176 of NC_142779.1, read as the reverse complement.
GGACTCGTTCCAAATGAGTGCAGCTTCAGGGCTCTTTGGGTGAAGCAATGCGTCTGAAATCTGCAGACACAAGGCCGGATGTGTTTGTGCAAGCCCTCGTGACGTTGGAAAGAGGAAGTAAGATGTTTAGTCACGTACCCACAGCTCGCCTCGCCCTTCTCAACGAACATCGAATCTGTTGGCCTGCAGCCAGGGCGTATGATCAACCCTCCTAAAGGAATTGCAGCATTAGGGCGTGTTTTTGTACCCGAGAAACTGTAAATATCGGATTTTCTTTCCGGCCTGACAACTAATTCTTCCCGCACTAACCTTTGCATTCTGAGCAGGGCGATCAGATTTCACATGATGAACGTGTCACTCAAGGTCACTTTGTTTTCTATATCAGTGAGTCGTGACTGAAAAATGGGACACGGATCAAAAAACAAAACAAAAAAACAAAGCTGAATGGAAATAAAATCATGCATAGTTGGAAAAGGAAAATATACTGACAAACTTTTCAAATATGGATAAATAGGATTTGTGTCGACCACAATGTGTTTTGTGAGGTGAATTATTAATATGATTTTCAATTTTGTTGCTGTTTTTGGGTTACCACAACCATACCATTTAAAACTAATAAACTTTTTTTTATTTTGGCTCTTATTCAATCCAACTTTTTGATTTCATCATAATCCAGGTAATATTATAATACATTTCAGTGTTTGGTTCACATTTGCATGAGTTGCAGTTTTGCTCACCACATGATGTCAAAGTAAAATTCCACGTCCTGAAGCAAAAAACCAGTTGAGAAACACTGATCTACACGATCATGACTCAGCACTTCTTAAGCAATGCCTCATTAAAACAACACGTCAGGAAGAGAACGTAACCTCGCGAGGCTAAAAGATAACAATAATGTGATCCAAGTGAGTTTTATAAGTCAGATTTGACACAGATACCAAATCATATCAGTGGTTTGTTTGTGTTTTAAGATAGCTGATGCTTTAGTCATCAGTGTCGTGCGTTTACCTCTCATGTGCTTTTCGTCTTTCTCTCTTTCATGAAGTGGCTGCAATTTCTCAGTTATATAACTCATCTGCTACAGATGTACATGAAAACACAAATAAAATATTGATATTGTTACATAAGCAAATGCAAATATCACAAGCTCTTATATAAAATGACCGAAGCATGCTTGTGTTCATTTTAAGGTCTGGGAAATCGAGCCAGACACATTTACAGAGACGCAGACGGCATAAAACAACACCAGCCTCCTCCTAAGCCACTATAAAACGAGTGCGTGCTAAAACATGTGCTGTGCTTTTGGGTTCACTGAAGTGTGTCAAGCAAACCCACTGACACAATGTCATTCTACCCTGTGTTTCCTAGAGCAGGCGGTCTTTAAAATCTCTGTTCCTGCGTGTGATTGGCTGTACATTTCTCAGGAAATGGTAACCATGGCAACCCCTGCGCTCACCAGGATAGCCCCACTGACAAGCAACATCCTGTTTACTGTGTTGCTATTTTTTCCCTCCAGCTCACAAAATTCAGCCGAGAATGTTTTTATTGCGAGTCTCAGTTTAGCGATTGCTAAGCCATCCGCAGTCCGTGCATGCTGTACATAAAGTGTTTATTATTGCACACGCTTAAATATGACATTCATTCAGCATTGAGTTCACTAAGGGGAGAACATATGTAGGCTATATACAACACAGACAGAAATAGCCCGGTTTATTTGCGTACTAGACCACTACTGTGGTGTGCATTGTACTGCATGCATTTAGCAGATGCTTTAAGTGACTTACAACAGAGGAACAAAAGCGATCCCTACATATTGTGTATATTGATACTTTATTATTTTGATATATATATATGTGTGTGTGTGTGCGCTGTACAAACTTTTATTCGATTAATCGTGATTAATCGATTCAACAGCTCTAATATATATATATATATATATATACACACACATACATACAGTATACAGTACATTTAGAAACTTATGTTGGATCAAAGCACTAATATATACAGTATATATATATATATATATATATATATTAGAGCTGTTGAATCGATTAATCGGATAAAAGTTTGTACATAAGTGTGTATATGTGTTTTTATGTATGTATATGTGTTTATGTATGTATATATGTGTGCGTCTATATATACTGTATATATAGACACACACATACATACAGTATATATACATACAGTACATTTACAAACTTATGTTAGAACAAAGCACTAATATATAGAGTATATATGTGTATATATATATATATACACACACACACACAGATACTCCAAACTTGAAACTGATTTGCTTTGATAAATTACTAATTAACTGCACATTCTCAAAACAGCAAGGCATACACTCATCTGGTTGTAATGAACTATGTCCGTTATACTGACCAAAAAACACCAGAGCGCTCTCAGTGTGTCGGTGCAAACGGCAAACATTTCGTGACATCGGGGAGGTAGAAGAGCAATTATAAAATGGAGGAATTTAGTCAAAATGGAGGGCCTGAGAGAGGAGCAGAAAAAATGTGCTCGGCGTCTGGAATCTGGGGGCTGGAGGCTGCAGAGGTGATGTCATTGGAGCAGAGGATCTGGGAGAAAAACAAGTCTCTTTCTTTATTCAGATCCTCTTTGCAGTCCCAGCAGGGGTGGAGGGGGGCGGGAGGATTGGCAGGGGCTGCTGGGAAATGGTAAAGGATGCCAAGCCGGCTCTGCAGCCAACATTAGTGGCTCACATCTTTGTTCTCTGAAACCTGGTGCGCTGCCAAAAGCCTCATTTCAGTTCCCCGCCATGATTACACTGGGTGTAGGCCAATTCCTGAGAGCTCGCAATCCTCTCGCGCTCCTTCAAAGGGCTCGCTGCCAAACATGCAGCAGTTTCCATGGCGACGGCCAGCCCAACATAAAAAAAAAGTAAGTAATGATTCAGGCAGAGCGCCAGATGTGCCACATGTGCAACAGTTATAAAAAATTTAAAAAAATATGAAAAAAACATGATGAAGTAGAAAAGGCGGGTCTAGTCTAGTCTGTTAGGAAATGCAAGCAAAACAGAACACGGAACTAAACTCGACTGATACATTTTTCAAGGATCAGTTAGAATGTTCCAAGCAAACATTCCAAATCTGGATACTTTGCAACAGCACATCTTTCCTCAAAAGGATACATTTAAATATGTACTAATAGTGACGCATGCGTTAAAATGAGCTTATCTGGGAAATATAAAAACGTAAGGGAATAAAAACAGATCTAGCGTATTAAATGTTCTCATGTCGCTGTAGCTCATGAAAAGCATGCTGTCATTGACATGAGAAGAGATGTGGTTTCCTGTCAAAATCCCCAGTCATTTGCACATACAGCATGACATACCCTCTGAAAAACTCACATTTGAATATTAGAATTGACGCAGACTGAAATAGGCCAAGATTTCGGTGGTTAGCTGTTTAACCATTAAATATGCTATTTAAAATGAATCCACTCAGATTTATTCGCGATAGTAAAGACTCGTGCATTTTATATTAGGCTACGTTCAGACTGTCAGTCAAAACCCGATTAACAAACGTTATTTGTGCATCCGATTGGAATCTGATCTTAAATTATTGATGTTCACACTGTAATTCAATTGTCCGTTCACACTTGCTAAATCTGATCGGATTTCAATCGGATATGCACAAAAATCGGATTTGGATTCAAAGCCTAGTGGTGTCAAATTAATTAATTGAATTAACAAAAAAAAAGTTTGTAAATATATAATGTGTGTGTACATATGCATTTACACAAACATAAATATGCATTTACACACACATTTATGTGCATTTGCATTCACACACATATATTTGCATTTACATTTATGCATTTGGCAGATGCTTTTATCCAAAGTGACTTGCATTGCATTTCAAGGTGCATATTTTACATTCTTATCAGTTTTTGCTTTCCCTGGGAATCGAACCCATGACCTTGTCGTTGCAAGCGGCATCAAAAACCTCCAGGAAAGTTTTACAAACTTGCACTTTTTAGAAAAGTGCATCAGATTTAATCATGAACTGTTTTCTGTATGTCACATGACTCTTACTTGTGAGTTGCCAGGTGTGTGTGTGAGATGACATCTACAGCTCTATGTAAATGAAGTGTGGGCGTTATGTCTCTTTTCACACTTTCGGTTTCACATGCATTAATGGAATAAGCCTGTTTTTAGCGATGAATCACTAGAAACCAGTTCAGTGCTTTTTACCCTTTAAATTGCAGGGACATTTTGTCTTGTGCACTCACGTAATCGTAAATGTCGTAATAATATCAGGGCTTTTTTAAATATTTTTTTTTAGCTCTCATACTTTCCAAATGTTACTAATTACTCAGCCACAAATTACTGGATTTATTTTTATAATGATTAATCACACAATGTGTCAGGTCATGTTCTCATGTCTGGCTTTTCCGATGACTTTTGATATGCGTATTGTTATGCTTGTTCATTTGCCTCTACTGAAAAACACTTTCATTATCGGTTATGATATGACCACATATTGGTTTATGCATAAAGTCATTTATGCTCACAGTGCAAAAGTGAAAGAATGCGAAGAATGTGCTTATTTTACATTATAAAAACTTTTCATAAATGTAAAAATACTCCCCAAAACTTGCACTAATATGTTTGTATTTTATCAGAATTAAACTTTTTTTTCCCCTATTGTGACGTATTAGCAAAAAACAAATGTGGACGGGGCTTGAGTTTGTCTTTGGGGAATTGATTGGATGATAGATATCCGTGGTTTGCTATTGGTGGATCTCATTTGAGTGACAGGTTGCCCCGCCCTCATCATCAGAGAAGAAATGTCACTACAAGAGTTATTAAAAGAAAGTTATTCGGGTCATTTTCGACCCATAAAAAGATTTTTTGGTAATGTCAAAAACTTTAAACAGACTTTATGCCGCAGGCTACAAATCTCGCTATAGTACAATATCACACATTATCATCTTCATGACCCATATTGAATTCCTTTGGATCCTTCTAATTGTGTCACAGGCCGTGTTGTGTGTAACTCATTACAAATAACCCGAGTTACGTAATCAGATTACTTTCTCAAGTAACTAGTAAAGTAACGCACTACTCTTTCAATTTACAACAAAGTTACTTTTTCAAATAGTTCAAAAATGTATTGACCGACAGCTCTCCTGTCGCCATGTTGAGAGATATAAAGTGAGGACGTGTTGTGTGCACGGTGTAAAGTTAGTTTTATTAGTTGGTTTTTTGGGGGAATATTCCAATATTTAATGCAATATTGCAATGCATTACTTTTAACAGTAACTTTCCTCAAAACTGGTCACTGGAAATCATTGAGTCACCAGCGAGCGATACGACTGACGCATCCTGAATGATCAAGAGACCGAGATGAAGTCGTGTCAGAAGCATCCGGATATACGGCTGTTAGCTTCGGCCTTCTTGCACGTAGACTTCAAAGTGTGGATTTTTTCAAACCAAAAGCGAGTGACAGATTAAAAACGAGGGAGGCACTTGAAAGGGAATGATATGGTGTGTACGATACGTGCTCGGGCTCTTTGAATCATGGCTTTCATCTGCAGACATGGCTGGCATTGCCCATGTTAGCGCCGCTAACTAGCGTTAACACACTTTACCAGGGCTGATAATAAATGTTTCGATTAAAATGGCAAATGTGATCTTATACGGTCAGACTTTAGACCTGCAGCGTAACATCGTCTGATCAACTGTGAGGTAAGATGGTAGATTAGAGATCACACACATGAGAAACGTTGATAATCTGTCATATAAGGAATGCAATAAGTCATAAAGATATCTCGCTAGACTTCAGAGCTTATTCCGAGGCCAAGAACTGTCATGCACGATTATGATCTACTTGACATGGTTAAAATATGATCAAGTTATTATGATTTGATGTCACATCTGTTTACATGTGCTGCAATAGTCAGACTATTGCTACCAATAAAACAATAAACGTAATCGCATACTGCCATGTTATGTTGCATTTAACGTCGTTAGGGAAAAATCACACCGAATGCAAATGATAAAATACAACCGTGTAATAGATAAGATGGTAAAATATATAGATTTTATAAAAGGGAGGTGTCTGTTCGGTCACCATCAATTGTCTTATCTAATCTAACTCTAAAGTGCAAATTGATTTCATTCAACTGAAAATGATTACTCATAAATGTTTCTTGAGCATCAAATCATCATAATGATTTCCGAAGGATCGTGTGACACTGAGTCATGATGCTAAAAATTCACCTTTGATTATTCACCAATAATTCAAAGTCTAATGTATGTCCTGTCACACTAATCACCTTGTGCAATGATTAAATATTTAAAAATAAATATTTAATTATAAATATAAATATTTCTTATATTATATATTTATAAATGTTTTATATATAAATTCATACAAAATCTGAAATATATACATGCATGTGTGTGTATTAGGGCTGTGCAAAAATTAATTGCGATTAATCGCATCCAAAATAAAAGTCTGTGTTTACATAATATATCTGTGTGTGCTGTATATAATTATTTTGTATATAGAAATACCTATGCATGCATGTATATAGTTAAGAATTATTATTTTAGCTTAAATTCTGTATATATAAAATACATAATCTATATTATATAAATATAAATATTTTATATATGAATAACACATTTTCTTAAATATATATACATGCATGTCTGTGTATTTCTATATACAAAATATTTATATACAGCACATACAGATATATTATGTAAACACGGACTTTTATTTTGGATGCGATTAATCGCAATTAATTTTTGCACAGCCCTAGTGTGTATATAATAATGATCTTGTTATGGCTGCACAGCCCTACTTAAAATAAATACATATATGCCATTGGAGGAGGAGGTCATGTGACATGACATGTCCCCCCAAAAAATGGTCTCATGGTCTCAAAGGTCGAAGTCAAAGAACATGTAAACATGCAGCATGAACCGTGTTAAGCATTAACTACAGTCATCATCTTCCTCGCAGGTCTCCGTTTATCTGGCCTCATTAGATGTACGTGCAAGTCATTTGACCATCAAAGGCCACGAGGTTGAACAAAGCAGCTCTTGTGTGAGTGTGTCAGCGGATCGGCACACCCAGATACGACAGCGGATGAATGAACGGCCACATCAGCACATGCGAGGATGTTTAATGGGCGTTTGCAGGTTTGCTGTAGATCTCCATTTGACAAAGCTGGAGTTCAGCGGGAGTTCAAGCCACAAATCCATTATTCATGCGACCCACATGCACTTTCTGTGTGGGACGGTGGCTTATCTCGAGCTCTACGGGAGAGGGAAATCTTGTGTGTGGATTTAAGGAAGCACAAACAATAGTCTTGCAATACACAATAGTAAAATGTCCCAAACAACACATGTTGGCCACCACAACGACACTCCAGCTCTCATCACGAGGAAGTTGTTAAAATGCAAAGTGCGTGAAATACACCGGAAGACACTGACAGAGAAAAGACTAAATGGTACAGTTTGTCCAATTCACACGGCCAAATGCATGAGCATTATTGCGTTAGACGTTCCTGTACACTGCCAACTTGCAATTACTACATAAAAAAGTAGAGTTTTTTAACTTGATTTAACCCTTAAAATAATTTAAATGGTATAAATGAATGTATTTAGTTTGATTTAGCCATATTAATAATATTTCTGACGTGAATAAAACCAGAGAATTCACCATTAATGTGTGCACGTGCTGAAAGCATCATTTATTTGCATGTCTGCATGATTCACTCTCACACACACACACACACACACACACAAACCCACAGCATACACCTTTAAATGTTCACTTAACCAAAATCTTAATCAAAATTTAAAAAAAGTAGTATTTTATTTTACCTGCATGTTATGTGATAATTCAGTGACATCAGAGCAATCATTTTATTACAATCTTTGTAAATATAGATTTTCTGTTTTCATTTGAATTTTTTGTAAAAATTTTCGTAATTTGGCGTGTTTTTTGTAATTTTCTAAAAATATGTCCATATGTAATGTCTCTCTCATAATTTTAATGTTTCAATTTTAGCACAAACCTGGGATGCACCGATATGACAATTTTGGCCGATACCGATAACCGATAATTCTTTATATTTGAAAGCCGATAACCGATATTGGCTGATAAATCTAAATCCAAATTTCTATATAATTTTTAATAAAGTGCCTGATTACAAAAACAAAAGTCTCCCCCATTAAAAGCCAAGATACAAACACAATTATGATATTCTCATTATAATTTTATGTAGCCGATATGACAGACTTGCGCGGCACGTGTTGCACTTTAACTGGATTTTCCTTTTAAAGTAATTTAGTTTGATTTAGCCATATTGAATATTATTTCTGACATGAATAAAACCAGAAAATTCACCATGAATGTGTGCACCTGCTAAAAGCATTGTCTATTTGCATGTCTGCCTCATTCCCTCTCTCATACACACAGCATACACATACATGGGAATTTAATTTTTGGGTGTCCTCAAAGTTTTTGGTGCTATAAATACATGTTTATCTTTGCGGTTTGATCTGTTATAAAGGAGCAGTTATGGGTGGCACTCATGTCTCAGGACAGCCGGGCCGCTGGAGCTTAACCACAGCTTTTACAGTTGCTGTGAAAGTGAGAAAGTGAGAGAGCCAGAAAAACTGGGCCAGCAGTCGATATATGAGCACATTAAGGGAAGTCCAAAAGAAAAATCCCCACCCAGTTAAACCACAGGCCCTGTCAGCAACACATGACCTCATGGAAGCAGAGCTTTGTTATCGCTTAAACATTCACAGCAGCACATTCCCCTCCCCCTCACACACACACACACAAACAAACCGCCGAAGGGTGTCAGTGACTGTTGAAACAGAAAATAAACAAAAGATCAACAATAAAGCAACGCTTAAATAACAGACGCGCCTTTAACACTTCAACATCACGTGTATTGCTCAACCACTTCATCTCAAATGTTCCTGAAGTTCATTAGGAGTCAGGCTGCACAATATTGAAGGAAAAGTGTGAAAAATACATTAAGACTGAAAATGGGCCAACACACATGTTTCACATTCTCTTTGTGAGAAGAAAGCATCCCTACAACTTCTGAAAGTGAACGGCAGTGTAAAGCAAGTGCCCTTTTAACATCCACATTAGGGTTATATAACAACAGAAATTGGATAAATCGATAACGCTTTACAATAAGGTTCATTAGTTAATGTATTGACTAACATAAACTAACCATGAGCAATGCATTTGTTACAGTATTTATTCATCTTTGTCAATGTTAGTTAATAAAAAAGTGTATTATTTAGAATCATTTTGAATGACATTTTTAACCCAACATTTGGGCTGGTCTATATTTGACCCAAATTTGGGTTGAAACAACCCAGCATTTTTTGTTATTGTTACTGATAATATGTATATCATGCAGCCCTACACTCTAAACAATGGGTCAAATATGGACAAACCCAAATTTTGGGTTAAAAAAAAAATGCAATTTATAAATTTAACCCAAGCTGTGTTTGTCCAAATTTGACCTAAAATTGGGTCAAAATAACCCAGCATTTTTTAGAGTGTATAAACAATGCTGGGTTGTTTTAACCCAATTTGGGTCAAATATGGACAAACCCAATTGTTGGGTTAAAAAAATGCAATTTATAAATTTAACCCAAGCTGGGTTTGACCATATTTGACCTAAAATTGGGTCAAAGTAACCCAACATTTTTTAGAGTGTAACAATGCTGGGTTGTTTTAACCCAATTTTGGGTCAAATATGGACAAACCCAAAAGTTGGGTTAAAAAAATGCAATTTATAAATTTAACCCAAGCTGGGTTTGTCCATATTTTACCTAAAATTGGTTCAAAATAACCCAGCATTTTTTAGTGTATAAACAATGCAGGGTTGTTTTAACCCAATTTTGGGACAAATATGGACAAACCCAATTGTTGGGTTAAAAAAATGCAATTTATAAATTTAAGTCAACAGCTGGGTTTGTCCATATTTGACTTACAATTGGGTAAAAAAATAACCCAGCAATTTTTAGAGTGTAACAATGCTGGGTTGTTTTAACCCAAATTTGGGTCAAATATGGACAAACCCAAATGTTGAGTTAAAAATGCAATTAAAAAATTTGCAGTTGAAAGTTGAATTTTAAATTAAATTTTTAACCCAACATTTGGGTTTGTCCATATTTGACCCAAATTTGGGTTGACAACAGACATAAACGAGGAAATGATTATCATAGAGTAGGAATATTGATGTGCACAGCAGCTCAAATATTGATATTTAAAATCTTCTTCGAAAACACATTTTTAATGTTTAGCTTTTGAATCAATTTGAAATATTTGGGTATATTAATTTATGTTGTGGTTGAACTTGTATTGTGAAGTTGATTCAAGTTGAGAATTGACCTTGAGGAAGTTTGATGATGAATGTTACTATTTAATAGCAGTTAATCTGAAGGAAAGTTTTGATCTGAGAAGCAACTGAGATCTAATTTGTGACATCCAATGATTTCTAAATGCGGTTCTCTCTCGTCTCTCGAACATGCAGATTCATATTTCATCAGCTCATTAGATGCTAGACGGGAATAGAGCGAGTCCAGGAATCCGATAAAAGCAGCAGTAGAAATATGTTGGGAGACGCCCTTCACTCCGAAGAACTGACCTAGAAAACCTGTGCTTATTATTGGTGTAAAAATGTTAACCCTTTGCATGTATAGTCATCTGTCTATAAGCTCAGACATATTAATCAGGATAATGGACTGAACAAACCCGTAAAGCACTAAGTATAGAGTGCACCAGTCTGGTTTCGTAAGTACAAATCCCATTCATTTTCTCCACAGAGGAATTGATTTTAGCCTTTTAAAGCAGACCTAGTGAGTTACGAGGTTGTTAATCGAGTTGTTACAGCCATTAATTTAACCTGTTTATCTAAATAATCATGCTCAAATCATGCTGAAAAACCATATCAGCCATGATTCTGCAGGGAAATATCCATCAATCATCAGAGAACTGAAAAACTCTTTAGCATTCACTCCCATGATGCACTGCGAACGACATTTTTAAGTCACAAAAACATACATAAACATTGTTTTATAAATCTACAACTTTTTACATCTTATCTGCAATTCTTCATACGCTCTTTCCCTCACTAAAGCTTTTACAGTCTCCTATCTTAATCTTTTTGTTACATTTTCAAAAACTTCCATTTAAACAAATTTCGTCATTTTTTTTTTTTTGCCTCTTTAAAGTCCTAAAGGGAAATATATACTTCGGAAACACATGCCGTGGAAAGTGGAAGGCCAAATGGGTCATTCGTTTAGAAAACATCACTAAATATAATGCATAAAAAGGGAGATTTTCCCAGCTAATAACCATAGAGTTTCACTTCTGTAATTAACCGAAGTCATCATTTACTCACACTATTACAGTAGGCTGTTCTTCCTTATTCAGACCACATCAGGAGACATTTAACCGTATATATCCCACATGTTCTGGGGGTTTACGATAGGGTTTGGTGAAAAACAAACTGAAATTGAATGTATTATTTGACGCTAATGAACACAACGGCCAAGGTTAGGATTTTCGTTAAAGTCCCCTGTGGTGTAAATCAAGCTTTTAAAGTTGTTTATTATGTCTATGTGGTGTTTTTAATATGCTTTCAGACACACCACGTGTAAATTCATAAGTCGACAGCATTGCTGAGTATTTTCTCTTTCTGACGTCACAAACAAACTTGTAACCAATCAAATCAACATCCTGACTAAACACATATGTCTAGTTTCCAAGCTCTCAGAGCTTTTGTGATTGATCTGCACTAGTTTATGTGGCTTAACTCCCATCCGGACAGACTATATTTTAATAATTTTTTTGGTTTTGGGCGGGATGTATAACAATATCTGTTCATTTAAAGGGTTAGTTCACCCAAAAATGAAAATTCTGTCAGTATTTACTCACCCTCATGTTGTTCCAACCCTGTAAGACCTTCGTTCATCTTCGCAACACAAATTAAGATATTTAAGATATTAAGATCGCTCCTGCATACTAGTCCATAGGCTTCTTGAGGGAATGACAATTGATGGCCTTGAAAATTCATTAAAGACATCGTTAAAATAGTCCAAGTGACTACAGTGGCTCAATTTTAACTTTATGAAACGGCGAGAGTACTTTTTGTGCGCAAAAACAAACAAATATAACGACTTTATTCCAACTATTCACTTCCTTCTCCATGGGCCTGTAGTCAGTTAACGTAGTGTGATTGCGTAGAGCTACGTCACACGTAGGCTCACTATTGGCCGACGCTGGTCATGTGTGTGATGCGTGTGACGTACAATAACAGAAGCTTACGCTATTAAACTAGTAACCTGACTCGCGCAGAGGGAGAAATAAACCAATAGTTGAAATAAAGTCGTTATTTTTGTTGTTTTTCGTCGTTTGATAAACTTAAGATTGAGCCACTGTAGTCACTTGGACTATTTTAACGATGTCTTTAATGACTTTTCGAGGCCATTATTGTCATTCCCTCAAGAAGCCTAGGGACTAGTATGCAGGAGCGATCTTAATATCTTAAATATCTTAATTTGTGTTGCGAAGATGAACGAAGGTCTTACGGGGTTGGAACAACATGAGGGTGAGTAAATACTGACAGAATTTTCAATTTTGGTTGAACTAACCCTTTAACAATCTTAGCAGTAAAATATTTTTGATTTAGAATCCATTTCATATACAGGAGACGTTAAAGATGAGGAAAAACATTGTTGGGTTTAGTACCTCCAGTAAACTAAAGCACTTTTTGACATTTGTCACTAGCCTAATGGAGGAGCGCGAGCCAGACGTTTTTTGTTTGTTTGTTTTTTCCAACGATCCATTTGTAGCGAAAAAAAAGAAAAAAGGCATACCGGTGTTCTGACAATTCATGCTACCCATCGAGATTTGCTACTTACCGGTTATGCGCATGTGCAGACTCACAGTTTTTTATTTTTTTATTTTTTTTACAAAAGGTACATTTTCCTGTTATAATGTATAATTTCGCTTTAAAAAATGTTTACTATCATATGAATATTTGTACGGTCAGCCAGCTGAAAAGGAATAACTGAAAGTTTCAGTTACTATGAGGAAAGGTGTACTTCGACAAGTCAAAGATGAATATTTTATGATTTTTACTTTTCACACCGTTTTATAAAAACAGTAGTCTACGTACATAGTAGCTACTAATAACTTAGAGTTGTATTATAATTGTATTTCATAAGACTTTAATCGGTATTCTGTGATCAATTCGCGCTACGGTAGCATTTTTCGACAAGGCAGCACAAATTGGCAGAACACCGGCATTAGCATAAGTAAATGACTTATTTTTAATTTTACGGTGGAATGACGCCTTTGAAGGTTTGGAAACCATGGCAACCACGGAATTCCAATAAACTTTTTGAACACAAGATTCTAATTCCGCTCAACGGTATTTCAGACACGGAATCCAGAGATACAGATCACATGTTTACAGATCATCAGTGTATGTGTGCAACTCATGCAAAATGCAACACTTTCCAAAAAGGTTCAACAATAGTTAATATATTAACTAACAATGAGCAATACATTTGTTACAGTCTATTTTCTGTATCACAGTATCTGTGTTAAAGTTAGATACACAGCTGTTCATTCATTGATTGTTCATGTTAGTTCACAGTGCATCACCAATGTTAACAAAAGCAACCTTTGATTTAATAAAATGTTATACAAGTATATGTAGTTGTTATAAAGTAATAGATGCTGTTACTAAGATTAATAAATGATGTTACGGTCACTGCATGTTAGTTTGCAAATGCAAGTGAAAACACATCATAGAAGAGGAACAGCACTTCTACTACCGGTTTCTCAGACTAAATACATGCCGTCTTAAATGAAAGCAACATATCTTAAAAATATATCAGTGCCATTGTTTTTCACAGCACAGCATGTTAATAAAGGCCTAATCCTGGCTTTATCTAAGCCCTGCCTGTGAAACCAGGCTATATTTACATCAGATCGGAAAGGTTGACGTGTTTTCCACTGAGGCTTTCTGAGCATGCTCAGTCCCGACCGCTGTAACACGTCAGACTTCTCCCTTCTGCTGATGCCCACACTCTCACACACACACACACACACTTCCCCCTCAGGGTTCATTTCCATTCAGTCTAGTGAGCAGCCCAATCGATTCACAGTGTGGCCAGAAAACCCCCAGCATGCACAGCAGCCACACCTCCCTGCAGACTCATATAGCCCAGGACGGTATAGCAAGCATGCACTTGTTTACTTTACCCGAGCGCATTAGTCACACACACGCACACAGGATGGCTGGTGACTCAGAGCGTGAACACCTTCTCTCCTGACCTCATAACCCCACGGCTGGCGTCTTAAAGGGGAAGTCTCTCCTTTCCATTCTGGTGTAAAGCAGCGGAGTGGAAGTACGGCTGTGGGTTAATCATGAGCCGGGGATCTGTCCTCCTCCACAGCAGAAACCAGCGCAGAACACACACAACACCAGTTCCCCCTTCGGCATCATTTATTACAGCCGCATGATTCATCGAAATAAAACTGAAATTGAAAAAAGCAGTATGGCAATAGTGCGATTATCAAACCGCAAGACTTAAAGGGATAATTCACCTCTGGAAAGATGAATTTTGTATTTAAAATGGCTCATTTATGTGGAATTATTTTTGAATTCGGAGCTTTCTAGACTGAGAAAAAACAAAAAAAATGAATTTTTGGCTTATGTGGATGAAAGACAACAACTCCCAGAATGCACTTGGTTCAATGCCCAAGGAGGCCACGCCTACCGGTAACATTCCATTCATCTATTGCAACATGGATTCAATAACTGATCTTTAATTTCTTTAACAATATTATTCAACAGGACAATGAATAGGAGAATATAAAGGCTGACTGCAAAACTGTATTAAATAAATAAGCTAACAATATAAACACGAGGCCATATATAGGCTAAAGTTGCATTCCTGGTATTCCTGTAATCATTTACAGTGTATGATGATTAAAGGCTCTTGTATTTCCACACTCAATGCTTTCCTCTTTGATATGGAAACGACACCCATCTGAATACTGAACTCCAGATTATCAGTCCCAGACTAATTATCCTGTCAGGAGGACAGTGTGTTCAGAAGCGTAAAGGCCGTTGACCGCACATCTCACACACATGGTGATATATAACGTCAGTGAGTTCAGCATCTCCAGTTCAGCATATCTACACGTGTCAACAAGGCGGATCAGCTGACCTGTGGAGGAGAGCGAGATGAAGAGGCCTAAAGAGATGTTCATCTGATCTGTGCCAGTGAGATCACACTCACACACACACACTCAAGCAAGAGCATGTCAAATATTTACCTCAAACAATCCCATTTGTGACGTGAGAGCGGAGAACAGGCTTGCATTCAGGACAGAACTGGACTGGGTTTAAACAGTAGAAGTCATTGAGCACAATGTTACCAGTCATCCTGACGTTCAACTTACACAAAAAAAACAAAAAAACGAGAGACTTCCTGGAGAATGATGACGATGCCATGAGGAACTCGAGAAAAACCTATTACATGATCATAAAATACAGTAATGATCCAAAGATAACATTTAGTTTGAGAGATTCTGGGCTGATTTTTTTTTTTTTTTTTTAAGGAAGAAATTTAAATAATATTTCACAATATTTCTGTTTTTACTGTAAAGTTTTTATAAATACTTCTTTCAAAAACTGTACAAATCTTTATTCTAAATTATTATTTTTCAGTTTTTCATGTTAGAATTACCACAGACAGGCATGACATAAAATTCTAATATCTGCGATTAAAAATAGTGAAATTATATATATTTTTTAAAAATAAATAAATAAAAATACATTTAAATGTTCACTTAATAAAATTTTTTAAAAAGTAGTATTTTGTTTCTTTACCTGCAGGTTATGTGATAATTCACTGACATCAGAGCAATCATTTTTCTGTTTTCATTTGAATTTTAGTTAAAATATTAGTATTTTGGTGTGTTTTTAGCAATTTTCTAATAATATGTCCATATGTAATGTCTCTCTCATAATTTTAATGTTTCAATTTTAGCACAAACCTGGGATGCACCGATACGACAATTTTGGCCGATACCGATAACCGATAATTCTTTATATTTGAAAGCCGATAACCGATATTTGCTGATAAACCTAAATCCAAATTTCTATATAATTTTTAATAAAGAGCCTGATTACAAAAACAAAAGTCTCCCCCATTAAAAGCCAAGATACAAACACAATTATGAAATTCTGATTATAATTTTATGTAGCCGATATGACAGACTTGCACTGCACATGTTGCACTTTAACTGGATTTTCCTTTTAAAGTGATTTCTATCACATTTTAAGCAATGAACAGTGTCTCAGATGGAGGAAATAATACATTATTTATCGGCTTTAATATATCGGCTAAATTTTCTTGTCGGGCCGATAACGATAACATTAAAAATGATCATATTTCGGCCGATACCGATACGGTGGCCGATATATCGTGCATCCAAACCAAAACTAAATTGAAATGAGAAGTTTCCAAAGCAACTAACTGAAATTTAATTTTGTTTCGAGTAAAAAATGTTTTTTATGCTTTAAGTTTTACTGTTTTGATAACCCTGCAGAGCACCGGGAACATGTTAAGTTACTAAAATAGTAACTCAATATTAAATATTTAACAAAGGAAGAAAGTTTTTCATATCAAAGGGGATCAGACTGAAAAGTTTGGCCTCTCTCTCTCACTCTCTCTCTCTTTCAATTTCAAATTTGCTGTATTAGCATGACTGTGTAACACAATGTTGCCAAAGCATCAACATATTACATATAAATAATAAAACAAACAAGTAAAACATGTATAAATCATGCCATATGTAGCATAGTATATTAATCTTTATAAATAAATAAATACATTGGGTCACTCTAGAGGATTAGCCACTAGTGCAGCTGTACTATGACGTCCTCCGAGCAAGAAGGACATTTTCTCAGTGTCACTCAGTTCAGAGAATGATGAGATCAAGGTTTCTAAACTCGTATATTGTTATATTTGGGACAGAAGAGCAGAAAGTGTTCCTCGTCCTATCTGTGCAGTAGATCACAGTGTCTATAGTTCCTCTGCTCTCTCTCTATCCATGTTTGTCTATGTCTTCCTCTCTCTATCTCTAGATCATGGTCACTTAATCTGTATTTGGAGAGTATTTGTCTTTCTTTAAAATATGTTTAATAAATACATAACTGGGCAATTTAGTAGTTCTATTGAGGGTCATTTATTTTGGAGGTCATCACTTGCTTTCTTTAACTTTAATTTCTCTCTCACACACACACACACACACTGCAGGGCAGGAATAAACTCTGCTGATGCTTCATGGTGATAAAGAGGAAACAGGAAGTGAAAGTAAATAACGGCCTCGGTATCAGCAGAACTTGACACGCAGTCGCCGTTTCGGGACCAGGCCTGGATTTATGCATTTAATTATTATTTACCTATGTTTTCCGTTATCGACGGAAAACCACGACATTCACAGGACAAAAACTTCCTAACGTCGTTTGGGCTTGATTTTGTAAAGTGTTAACAATGAAACATGCAAGTATTTAATCATATATAATATGAAGCCACTAGGGATGCACGATATATCGGTATCGGCCGATATATGTTCATTTTTAATGTTATCGTTATCGGCCCGATAAGAAAATTTGGCCGCTATATTAAAGCCGATAAATAATGGATTATTTCCTCCAGCTGAGACACTGTTCAACATGATGGGTTTGAACTGCTTGAAATATGATTCATGAAGGAAAATACGGTAAAGTGCAACACGTGCGGTGCGGTCATATCGGCTACATAAAATTATAATGAGAACATAATTGGACATGGGTTTTAATGGTGAGACCTTTGTTTTTGTAATCAGGCTCTCAAAAACAATATAAATTAGGATTTAGATTTATCAGCCGATATATCGGTTATCGGCTTTCAAATACAAAAAAAATTATCGGTTATCGTATCGGCCAAACTTTTTATAACCGGTGCATTCCTAAAAGCCACAATTTCAAATTTGACATCACAGTGTTTAATTATTGTTGTTTATGGATATATATTATTGTTGGCTTAGTAAACGAACCTCATTTTTATTTAATGATAATAATAAAAGTAATATTGTAATAGTTTTTATTCTTATTTCGTTTCACATTTTATGTAATAATAATAATAATAATAATTAGTAGTAGTAGTAGCAGCAGCAGTATTTTGTTGTTGTTTTTATACTCATATTGAATATAATTATTGGTCATACGGTGCCCAAAATGTGCTTTAGCCTCAGTCACAATAAGAGGTAGATCGAGCCCTGAGCGACGCACTAACAGGAACAGAAAGCTCCCAGTTTAACAGATAAAAGTGAGGAGACTGAAGTCAGCTGACGCCCGCAGCTGTGCTGGGAACATCAATCTGAGGCTTGTTCTCTCTCTCTCTCTCTCTCTCTCTCTCTGTCTCTCTCCCCCTCCCCCTCGCCTCTGGTTTGTGAAAGTAGGCCATCTGCATCACAGCTCATGTCTGAGTCTCCTGGATCATGATCTGCTCTGTTTACATCAGCGCCGCATTGCTCCATCGCCAGTGGCAGTGCTGCTTATATAAAGCCCACGCACATTTACATGCTTTTTCATTGTTGTTGTTGTTGTTGTGTCTCTGAAGAGCTGAAACTCTCCCTGATTCACAAGCACTCGCGATGCAAAACCAACTCAATTTCTCTAAGAAACAAAGATTGATAAAGCTATATATATATATATATATATATAGATATAGATATAGATATAGATACACACACACATACTTTTAAGTTAGATGTGATTAATCGATTTTTGATCAATGTAAATAATGAAACTTTATCCGCCATTTTTCTCCAAATTCCAAATTAAACTTCCAAACGAAGAAGGCAAATAATCAAATGAAACGAAGTTCTTCTAATTTTTTTTTTATTTCTATCTTATTAAAATACAAATATATAATTTGGTCATACAATAATCAGCGTAATATATTTTCTTTTTATAATAAACAATTCGCCAATTTTCATACACCGGATTATAAAATTAAAAAAAAAAAAAAAGCTTTAGTACACTTATTAATGTACATACAATAATCAATATGTGCTAGTGCTTATTTCTTAAATAATCCAGTCAATTAAATACTCATTTCCTCTTGTAATGTGGAATTTGGACAAAAATTAGACCAAATAAATATGAATTATGACATAAGTGCAAATCCAGCTTCAGATTACAAATCACTATTTGAATCCCAATTAAAAGAGCCAAATTAATATTAGAAAAACGATAAATGAGCCAAACAGAAAGTCACTTGAGGCTGTGGGTTTCAGTGATTGTACCGAAGTTATGCGAGTAATAATGGTCTTTAAGCGTGGTAAAATCACCGTAACCATGTCCTCCTGTGGCTGATGTCATTGACTCTTTATCGAGCTCGGCTTCAACACACACTCCGTTTCGGAGACCTTGAATCAGTCTGTTGGTTTATGTGGGAAAGCTCATGAATGCTCATATTGTTTGGTTCTCTTATCCAGGGTTGGCAGGTTGTGCGGGGTCATTGTGAAAGGCATTATTCAGCCATTCTCTGGGCTCAAATGTGCATATTTTCACGTTTACAGTCTGGGATTTAAAACTGCAGTTTTCAGCGTTGGACAATCGTTAGTCGTGAGATTTTACCGAAAGTTTAATAAGAAAATAGCAACACCCTAGAAATCATTCAAAACATTGGGACGTCGCTAAATGAGACTGTGTGCCACTTTTTTGTATAAGATAAACTTTTTAGAAATTATACGGATTACATTGTAAAAGTTACAAATATTGTGCTGCTATAATTAAAGTAAACCTAAATCTATGCGAGTTCAGTGATTCAGATCAAATGATGATTGTTAAAACACAACAAACACCATTAGATCACCTTTTCTACATGTTCATATGGCTGTTATAAGTCAGTTACAGCAGCCAAACGACACCTAAAGTTAATGATTTAGGGGCCCAACTAAAACACACACTGATCATCAAAATGGTGACTTAATGATTTTGGTTTTCTCCTTCAGGGATTCTGCTTGTTAACATCAGGTGTCTTCAATGTTGGCAATACAAAATAAAGACTTCTTAATTCATTTTTGACCTCAGTCTGTTATATAAAAAAATATTTTGTAAATTTTACTCATTTAAAATTATTAATAATATCGCTTGTAATCTGTTGCCACAATTTCATTGAGTAGATATTAGGGATGCACCGATATGAACATTTTGGCCGATACCGATAACCGATAATTCTTTATATTTGAAAGCCGATAACCGATATATCGGCCGATAAATCTAAATCCAATTTTTATATTATTTTTGAAAGCCTGATTGCAAAAACAAAAGTCTAACAATTAAAATCCGTCCCCTAACACAATTGTAATGTTCTCATTATAATTTCATGTAGCCGATATGACGGCACATTTTGCACTTAACTATATTTTCCTTTTTGATTCCGATCATATTTCAAGCAATTAAGATCAATCATGTTGAGTGTGTGCGCATCTTAAGTGTCTCAGTTGTCAAGTGTTGAAGGAAATAATTCATTATTTATCAACTTTTATATATCAGCCAAATTTTATTATCGGGCCGATGACGATAACATAAAAATGAGCAAATATCGGCCGATACCGATATGGTGGTCGATATATCGTGGTGCACCCCTAGTAGATATAGCGTATTAATTTTTACAGTGTGGGATTTGTCAGACTGAGGGAAACATCATGGCTGAGAGTCTCACATTTGCTTCAGAAAATATAAAAATATAGTTTTTGTGCATGTCTTTTCTGTCAAACAGCCTCAAGCTCGATTGCAGACGTTTAAAACACGGACATTCCCCCGATCGCTGGTGAGATGTGAAGTGAATTTCTCTAAAACTCTTCAAAGCAGTGAAATGAGTCAGCTATGAATTTCTGGGCAGCTCGCCTCTTATGAGGTCACACACACACACACACATACACACGCGCAGTGAGAGAGATTATGAAACCAAGCGCCGCCCCATGAGCATTTCATCATCTGACTCAAGTCTCGCAGGTGTTTTCCCAAGCTAAAACTATTTTTGCAATAACACAATGCAAAGGGTGTTTGAAATTCCCCTCGACGCAAACGGATCCTCTCCTATCGACAGGCTCTCTCGTCCACACAAATAACACATCTGAAAGAGAAAGAAAACACACAAACGTCTCGATTGCTTCACCATAAACTCACTCATTCACTTCTGCTTTTGTTTGCAAACATCACATCTGATTCTCACTTCTACATTTCCATGAAAGTGATGACATACTGGATTAAATATTACATGTACATTTTTTAAAACATGAAAAATTAGACTAGTTTAATGTAGTCGTTCAGAGGATAACCGTACTTTCGTTTCGATCCTGTAAGTGTTTTGGCAAATCCAATTAAACCCACATGACATCATCCTCCAGGGAGTGACATCATTTTGGTGGGAAAATATTAATATTGCAGATTTGTGACTTTTGAAAACAAAAACACTGTAACATACAGGTAAAATAAAATATAAATAAAAGTTTTTAGAAATCAGAAACATCAGAAATGTCGGCAACTAATTAAAAATAATGTAAGTTTAAGCAGCTAAATTGATAAAAATAAATTTGAAATAAATAGGAATACCTAAAAAAATAATCGAGACCGCTCCCGCATCGGTATGGTTTATTTTATCTAAAAGACAAACAACTGTAACATACAGCTAAAATAAAAATATAAATAAAAGTTTTCGAAATCAGAAAAATCAGAAATGTTGGCAACTAATTGAAATAAAATAAGTTTAAGCAGCTAAATTGATAAAAATAAATTTGAAATAGAAATACTAAAAAATATCGAGAACGCTCCCACATCGGTATGGTTTATTTTATCTAAAAATCTGTAACATACAGCTAAAATAAAATATAAATAAAAGTTTTAGAAATTAGAAACATTAGAAATGTCGCCAACTAATTGAAATAAAATAAGTTTAAGCAGCTAAATTGATAAAAATAAATTTGAAATAAATAGAAATACTAAAAAATATCGAGACCGCTCCCGCATCAGTATGGTTTATTTTATCTAAAAAACTGTAACATACAGCTAAAATAAAATATAAATAAAAGTTTTAGAAATCAGAAACATCAGAAATGTCAGCAACTAATTGAATTAAAATAAGTTTAAGCAGCTAAATTGATAAAAATAAATTTGAAATAAATAGAAATACTAAAAAAAAAATATCGAGACCGCTCCCACATCGGTATGGTTTATTTTATCTAAAAAACTAATAAACTGTAACATACAGCTAAAATAAAATACAAATAAAAGTTTAAGAAATTAGAAACATCAGAAATTGAAATAAAATAAGTTTAAGCAGCTAAAATTGATAAAAAATAAATTTGAAATAAATAGAAATACTAAAAAATATCGAGACCGCTCCCGAATCGGTATGGTTTATTTTATATATTTTTTATTCCCTTTATTTTAATTTTCTGAAAGACAACACACGCACAATGCCACCAAAACAGTAACTAAATGAAAATAACGAATCAAACTTTCTAAGCAGGACCATTGCACAAGCTTTGTGCTTTGTTTGAATCCGCAGTGAATAAAGACACCCGTGCGCTTCAGACAAACATTCCCAGGCACACAAAATAAAAGACATTCCCGTTGCCAGTGCGATATCTTGCGCTTCTTGTCATGCCAAGGAACGTTTTTTTTTACAACGCAAGAGACTCGTTCTTTGCAGAAATGCTTCACACACAGACACACACCCTCATCCGGCTCATAACTCAGCTGTTACTTGGCAACATGGTGCCAGTGGCCACATTTAGCCCGGTTGCCATGACAACGGAATTACCAAACATGGGATGGTGGAATGTGCCTTTGTGCCGCTTCCCTCGGAGAGATCAGCACTCGCTGTTTGGCATCATCATCTATATCATAGTAAAATATGACACAATTTAATTCAAGGTGGACGTGACTAAACAATAAACAGACATGCTCTTGTCTGTTCCATTTCATATGTGAAGTTTAACATTGTACTTGCATATGAGTCAAACGATTAATCGCGACTAATCGCATCCAAAATAAAAGTTTGCGTTTACATAATATATGTGGGTGCACTGTGTATAATTATTTTATATACTGTATATAAATACACATACATGCTTCTATATTTAAGAAATATTTTTAGATACTGTTCATAGATTTATATATAATTTATATTATATATATAAATATAAATATTTTATATATAAATAATATTTTTTTCTCAAATATACATGTGTGTGTGTTTATATATATACAAAATAATTATACACAGTGCAGCCACATATATTATGTAAACACAAACTTTTATTTTGGATGCGATTACTCACGATTAATCGATCAAAAATCGATCAAAAGTTTGGGGTGGGAATGATTTATTTATATTTTTGAAAGGCTGAATTTATTCGATCAAAACTACAGTAAAAAAGTTGTGTGTGAATAGGCCTATATGTTAAAATGTAATTTATTCCTGTGGCCAAAGCTGAATATTAAGCATCATTACTCCAGTATTCAGTGTCACATGATCCTTCAGAAATCACTCTAATATGATGATTTGCTGCTCAAGGAACATTTTTGATTATTATCAATGTTGAAAACTGATGCATCTTTCAAGATTATCTGATGAATAGAAAGTTTAAAAGAACAGCATTTATCTTAAAGTAGAATCTTTTGTTGCGTTATAAATGTCTTTACTGTCATGTTTGATCAATTTAATACATCCTTGCTGAGTAAAAGCATTAATATCTTAAAGAGAAATCTAAACTTTTGATTTTACAGTGTACCCAAATACATTTCAAAAGTGGTTTTAAACAATGTTTAATTTAACAAAATGGAAACCAAATATCCAAAAATAAATGTGCATAAAAATTTATTTGAATTTAAATTCATTACGAGACATGAAAATAGGACAACGGTCAATTATACATTTTAGTGCTCGTTATTCTAGGGCGAGTAATTTGTATTTAAATGTGTATTCTTTTGTGAAGTATGTTTCATGATGTTTACTAAAATGAATAAGTGATTCTGCCTCAGTGATAAACACTTCAACACTTAGTGTTGGGGAAACAATAGTTATTTTACATTTAAGACGCTTTCCCCCTTCCCAACGGATCACGCTGTCAGTGTGTGTTCGAGAGTCGGCAAAGTGCTCTGCTTTCAGCCCACGTCTTTCTGCTTCTACTTCAACACATCAATTATTCACATCTCGAAGCCTACCTTCACTCAGGGACTGCAGACTCGCTCAGTCTGTCAGACTCCTCTAAATGAAATCATTACAGGCCCAGAACCCAAGAGAGACCGGCACTGATTCCCCACAAGAGTGAACAAATGAAGCATTTCAGACAGAGTGTGTCGAGTACTTGACCAAGATTAACCGGACACGAACAGAACGAGTCACAAATGCTATTATGAGCTGACGGCTTCATCAAAGTATCCTCGTGAGATGCGAGTGTTGCCCGTGTGATCTATACGTTTAGAGAATCAACACATGAGTTTATCGGGTAAATCTCTCAAAACCGCTCAATTACAAGTCTGACTCATGTTTCATCTGAAAATTAGTGCTGTCAAATCGATTAATCGCATGTAACATAAAAGTTTGTGTGTGTGTACTATATATACACATGTCTGTGTGTGTGTGTGTTACTATGTGCGCATCTATAGCCTACACAAAGAAACATTATATTTGCAATGGTTTATGCTAAATGTGATTAATCACGATTAATCGCTTTAATAGCGCAACTAAAAATCAAATGAAATAAGAATCCTCTAAGAAAATGAAGAGTATGATTGTGTGCACAGTATTCTCATTACTGCAATGCTCATAGGGATGGGCAACGATTAATCGCGATTAATCGCATCCAAAATAAAAGTTTGTGTTTACATAATATATGTGTGTGTAGTGTGCATAATTAACTTGTATATATAAATACCCACACATGTATGTGTATATTTAAGGAAAATGTGTTATTAATATTTTTATATAATATTAATCATGTATAAAATTTATATATATAAAGTATATATATGCAAATATTTCTTAATATACATGCATGTGTGTGTATTTATATATACAAATTAATTATACACACTACACACACATATTGAGAAACATAAACTTTTATTTTGGATGCGATTAATCGCGATTAATCGTTGCCCATCCCCATACTGTATATGTATATGTTGTCTTAAATAATGTTTTGAACTCAATAGCAACTTTTCAATTAAAACTTATTGCAATACAGGAAAAATAAAGAGGCTACACTTTATTTTAAGGTGTCATTGTTACAGTGTAATTATTTAAGAACTGAGTAATAATAATTAACAGCATGTACTTACTATAGGGTTAGTGTTTATTTGAGGGTTAGTTGCATGTAATTATGCATAAAGGACTGTTAATGCTATGGTAAGTACATGTAACATGTAACAAGGACACTGTAAAATAAAGTGTTATCAGATAAAATACTGCATTAAGCATTTACTTTACGTATTAGTTAACATGAACCATGAATCTGTGTTGTTATTGTTAAATACAATTAAAACGAGTTTTTTCATTAATTGAAATAAAGCTGAGATAAAATACAATATAAATATTAGATAAAAAAAGTACTGAAGCTAAACCTGAAATAAAAGATCAACAGAATTATTTAAAAAGAAACAAAAAAAGGACAAATCATACAACAAATAATCACTAAATTAAGCTAAATATTAAAATACTAACTTAAAGAAAAAATAATATTGAAGCCGTAAATATAAAATAAATCCCAAATTACACTGACGAGAATCACCCCAGAAATCAAATGTGATGCATTACGGTAATGATGAGAAAATGTGTTTAATTTTCATATATAAAAAAAAAAGGTTTCAATGCAAAAACCCAATGGATTTCTTTTGATTTAAGGATGAAATATGACCTGGCATGCTCTCTTAAGTTCATGTTTTTATCCAACACTGTAAGTCAAATCTCAAAGAAAGAAGAATATCCTCAAAATATCTTAAGGAACAGTAAAAAAAAAAGTGATTAAGTATGAAATGCCATGTGAATATTGCCAAATTTTAGCAATTTCTTTTCAATATCAATGACATTTAAAAAAAAGGAAAAGAACATCGGAGTAATTTCGGAGTAATTTAAATGAGTTTCTTTTGACTTTACTCTGGTTTTTCAGTCATATTTAAAGTTCAAAACGGCTATTTTCATCGAACATAACAGAAAACCCCAGGCGTTAGGATCTCGGAAACAACAGAGGAGGACGCCTCGTCTCAGGGGAAATGACATCACTGCATCTACGACTAACAAGAAACTCTGATGGACGAAAAATACTTTTAAATCAATATCAATCGAGTTTGCCTCCCTGCAAAGTTCAGGCACTTCCTTCACGAAACTAAAGTTGTCTCCTCTGGCTTAATGTGATTGCTCACGAGAGGACCACAGGGTTTTAAGACGGGAAGTTGAGGAGTGCATGCCGGAAAATTGCCAGGTCTACATTTCAGGCACATGTATCCTGTTACAACAGCGAGAGAGTTACAAACAGGCCTGTTTTAACTGAATTTGGGCAGGTCATGTTCTGTACATTAGATTAGTGCAAATCAGTAGCTCATACTTCCTCCATATTATAACAGCCTAGGGGAATATGCATGCAATCATTTAGAGATGTTGATAATAATAATGCCATGCGTTTAGATTTTACTGATTTGAATTCAAAACAGAAATGCATTTGTTGCACATATATATTTTTTTAATAATTTCAATAAAGGATTGGATAGTGCATGCATACAGTAAATGTCTCTGTCCCAAAACCTAGCAAATATTTGCTGACAAAGCAATCCCACAATGCATTGCAATGATGAGCTCTGTACTGTGCAACAACAACAATGTGGGAAAGTAGAAAAATAGCTTGATGCAATTAAAAAGTTTTCCACTCAATTTTTTTTAATCTATCGTATCGATTATTTTTTCAGATAAGCTTTAAAGAGTAAAACAGAAACATACAGACCAGAGTTGCACATTTAATTTAAAACGTTCATGCCGAAAACAAGTTTATGACCTCAAAATAAAATCAGCGCTCCAACTGCAACTGATTTTATGTGCTTATTATACACAAAGAAAGATAAGCTGTTTGGAGGGTTGCCTGCTGTCCCTCAGCCTAAACACAATTATATATCAAAGGTTTCTCATTTATGAAGAACCTTCGGGTACAGTGTTTTAAAACATTTCACCAAAAAGCATGGCAAATCGGTTTTTGTATTGCAACTGCAAGTAAATGATGAAATATACTAACCAAACATGCAATACATTTTGTATGATTAATCGTTGCTGCAACGTGTTTAGACAAGCATGCACTGTCAACATGAAATCAAAACAAATACATGTGTCTGAATCTGAATGATTCATGAGTGCATGTTATTCCAAATAACAAAATGTTTGCCTTATCGAAGTGCAATAATGCAACGCTCTCTATTTTAATTAAAATCATGCAATATGCCGCTGCAAACGCCGTTTCATGTTCATCAACTTCAACATTCATGGCTCTGAATGCTCTGAAGCATCAGTGCTGTAATGTTGAAGTGGCCGCAGCTGTTGAACGGTCAAACGCACACAAGACAATCTCAGTAACAGGCCGACGTGCTCAAGTGACCTCGAGGTGGAAGAGTGGGCACTGCCTTGATCTCGCTGAATAAAGCAGATGTGTGGAGCAGCTTTAGAAGTGTGTGTGAGGGAGGAACAGATCTGTGCATCTCTGTGGGTTGGCTTTCTCTATACTTATAAAGGCCATGACCCTTCAGTATGGAATCAATCGCTCAAAATGCATCAAAGATTATGAAATCCCTTGTGAAAAAGAGGTACACTTAAGCGTACTTGTAGAGAAAGAGCACTTATTATCAAAATAATATACTTTAAAAATATAGTGCAAACTGAGTGTAGAGTTCTCAGACACTTTACTGCATATTTGCACAGTGAAAATGCATTAAAGTTTATAATAAATGCAATTAGTTGAGAGTTGAAACTTAAGAGTGCTTTTTGACTAACTTAAGTAGTCTTTGAACAAGTTTACTTAAAGTCTATTTAAATATATATATATATATGTGTGTAAAGTTAATATTTAAAATATATTAGATTACGGACAGGGTTTTTAGATTAAGGTCTTTGTTCATATAGTTTTTATAAACATGCCTTAGGAAAAAAAAACCATTACTGGTGTATTTAAGTAAAAACAATAACACTGATATATTTTAAGATATGATTTGAAGTTGCTTTTTCGGATCAAACATGCATTTTAATCTGAGACTAGATATGTACAAGAGTACATTAAAAAGTACTTAATACAGTAATAATGTTTTCAAATTTAGTTTGCGCTTAAGTATATATTTTTTAAGTTCTCAAACACTTAAATGCATTGATTTTCAATTTAATGAAAATGGGTTGTATGATAGTTTTTTTTTAATTAGCCTAATATTAAGCAATTAGTTAAAATTTCTTATTCCATTTAAGCAGGAGTTAAGATGTAATTTCATAATTCTCTTTTCCTTTAAATATAAGTGTACTTAAAAGTACAATACACATGGAATGATGAAGCTGAATAACATTAAATGTAATACTGAATAACACTGCAGGTCAATTATAATTAAATGCTTTATTATATTAGTCACAACATAAGAATAAGTGAAGAGTTCAGATGCAAAAGCCTCTAAATGCCATTTGAAATTTTCTTCTGGAATGATGATTTTTATCAAACTTGTATATTTCAGTTCAGTAATTTCACTTAAATAACAATTAATAGGTAATTATCATTGCCATTTAAGTGAAATCACTGAACTTAAATATACAAGCTTGATAAAAATGATCATTCTAGAAGAAAATTTCAAATGGCACTTAGAGGCTTTTACATCTGAACTCTTCAAGTGTACTTCAAAGCACTAGAAAAGATGACTAAAACAATTTACTTTAAAGTGAAACTTTACATTACATAAATTGCAGTAATACCTGATGCATAATTACATGCTTTACCTAATCCTATAAATATATGTTAATTAATATCACTCAACACCTAAATGTATAATTGCTTTGTAACAAGGACACCTTAAAATAAAGTGTTACGCTTAAGTCTGTTAAGAAACAAGTGTAGTCCATTAAAGTGTCATTTTATTTAATAATATATAATCTGCAAGTAGTTTTAAGATATGAAGTACACTACAGTACAAGAGCACTTCATTTTTACAAAGAGTACATTCCTATTTCAGTCCTAAAAGCAAAAACATATAGAAAGTTAAGCTGCACACAAAAGCATGTTATTCTAAAGGTAAAACAAGAGGGTGGAATCCACTTTCAGGCTTAGTTTGAACAGCAAAAGGCTTTTCATGCAAGACACCTGAGATCGGCTTCAGTGCGTTTAAAAGGCGGCATTTTATCCTTCCTTTGGGAACAGCTTTCATGTCTTTTGTATGACTGAAAATGCTGTCTTGATATATTTGGAATAGAATCCGGTTTTAAGTACATTAAGCTATCTTGAATCAGAGACCCGATCGCACAAAATACAGCTGTTTTCCGAAAGCATAGCATAAAGGGTTAACGTGTATGTGTGCATCGATCAGCAGCCCAACAATGGCCAGATCCTCCACACAGCGCCGCATTCATGCGCTAACAGATCCTCCATTCATGCATTCAGCAGTGTTGTGTGTCTCTGATCGCTCAGGCCCAACAGCAGCGACGGAGAGCTGCAATCCGACACTAGACAGTGGCTATCACATGCTCCCGTCCCTTTAAGAGACAGAGAGACCTCATTGTGGATGCCAACTTTATCCCTCTGCTGCTTTGAGGAAGGGGAAAAAAACACTCAAATCATCTTCCCAGAAACAAATCCCGAGTTTTTGCCGTTTTGTCATCTCGCGCTCCCAGACCAGCTCATGGAAAGTTCAAGCAAACATTAGGAACAGATACTGAAACTAGATTTGTACTGTTTTTGTTACTGAAAATGTCGAAACTGGGTTGTGGTGGGTGGTTGCAATGGCTTTGCTAAGTTATTTTAAAGGGTTTTAGCAAGTTTTATGTAGTGTTTTATTGATGTGAGTGGTTGCCAGGGTGTTGCTATGTGGTTGCTAACATATTTTGAGGAGCTTTAGTATGTTTCTTTAGGCTGTGGTGGGTGGTTGCTACGGCTTTACTAAGTTATTTTAAAGGGTTTTAGCATGTTTTATGTAGTTTTTTAGTGTTGTGAGTCGTTGCCAGGGTGTTGCTATGTGGTTGCTAACGTATTCTGAGGAGCTTTAGTATGTTTCTTTGTAGCTCCTAGGCTGTGGTGGGTGGTTGCTACAGCTTTACTAAGTTATTTTAAAGGGTTTTATTAGCATGTTTAATGTAGTTTTTTAGTGTTGTGAGTCGTTGCCAGGGTGTTGCTATGTGGTTGCTAACGTATTCTGAGGAGCTTTAGTATGTTATGTTTTTATGGGTGGTTGCCAAGGCATTGCTAATACAGTTGCAAAGGTGTTCTGAAGTTTTAGCATGTTGTACTGTAGTTTTGTGGGTGGTTGCCAAGGTGTTGCTAATATGTTCTGAGGGGGTTTTACCATGTTTCTAGTTTGTAGTTTCTAGGCCGGGTGTTGTATGTGGTTGCCAAGGCATTGCTGTGCAGTTGCTAAGGTGTCCTGAGGGTTTTACCATGTTTCTATGCGTTTCTTAAGTTCCAGGGCTGTGGTGGGTGGTTGCCAAGGTGTTGCTATACACATGCTAAGATGTTCTGAGGGGTTGTAGCATGTTTCTTTGCAGTTTCAAACGTGTTGGGAGTTGTTGCCAGGGTGTTGCTATGTGGTTGCTAACGTATTTTGAGAATGGAGGCTGTGTTGAAGTGTTTTGGGTGCTTGAGCTATATACACCATAATGAAAGAGAAAGCTGAAAACCATCCGAAAAGCAAAAACGAAAAGAATGATTAGATGGAGATGAATGACATTTATAGAACACTATTCTGTTTATTTTAGACCTTTAAAGACCATAGCAATAGCTTGGGGATTTCCTAAATCACTCCAGATCCCCGTATAAAACTAATCCAGAGCGGAAAGGGCTTTGGATAAAACAAAGGATAAAAAAATGTATATCACCAGCGTAGAGTTCATGTCGCAGTTCTTCTAGTAAAATAGTAATGATTAACTCTTCCAGTCTGGAGTGTTTTCTAAACGTAATGGCCGCCACAGTCGCTGCAGGCTTCAATTCAACTGATATATTATTTATTATTTATTACAAAGGGAAAACGGGGAGTCCCGCCTCGCCATTAAACCCTTCTGACACACTCCCGAGGACAGGGATTTACGACTCAACGCTGCACCTACAGTACGCAAAACAACACGACCTGTCTCGGGATTTCAAAAGCCGATAAGACAGGAAGGCGGTTAGAAAAAGAGAGAGAGAGAGAGAGAGAGAGAGAGAGAGAGAGAGAGAGAGAGAAAGGAGGGAGACAAAGACGAGTGTTTATTTAACACGTTGTTTACCTCTTCTGTTCCAAAACCGTAACGACTGAAAGGAAGGGGGAAAGAAAAGCAGGAGTTCCTGCCAAGATGCGTCAGATAAACCTGACAAGCGTTGACAGAGAACAGCGCTCGAGTTTTATACAATCTCCTTCACTTTGAGGGGAAAGAAAAACATCTATGTCTTTAATGTTTTCGCTCAAGGCCTCGTCCCCGTGTGGAGAAGTCATTTAATCTGCCGCTGAACTTTGAGACTCGGATATGTAATGATCTGTCGGGGTGGATAAGCGTCAACAATGCAGTGACTCGAAGGGGGGGATGATTTTAGGAGACGATTTAAAGCAGTGAATGGCATTCCAGCAAGCGAACCTAGGCGGGACACGTTATGTGTGTGTGTTTACCTCAGATACTGTTTCAGCCAATCAGCATGTCATGAAGGTTTCTGAAACGCGACTCTGACCTTCAAAGCATGTGGCTCCTAGTTGACCTGAACCGAGCCGTGCTTTTATAAAGGAGTAGTTCACCTCAGGATTAAAATTTCCTGATAATTTACCACCTCGTCATCCACGATGATCTTCGGTTGAAAAGAAATGAGGAAAACAAAACATGATGACGTAGGCGGAAGTACCGCCTCAGTGTTTACAAAGTGAAGTCAAACGCCATTTACAAAAATAATAAAAATAATAAAGGTAAAACATTGGAGGAGAAAATTAAATTTTAGTTTTTCACCCAACACCATCTTTTTAAAACAGAACAAGTGTGACATTTCAATGGGATTACATAACGTGGCCCATCCCAGCGCTAGTTCAAGACTAGCATTTGTGGTTAAAAGCATATAGCCTAAATGCTATTTTATTTTTTATTTTTAGAAATGACAGATGGTTTGTCTAGATAAGACTCTTATTCCTTGGCTGGAATCGTTGCTTGGTTTACAGCGGGTTTTAAATGCTGTATTTTCATTTGCGTAAATCTATTTTCAGAGTCCTGAATATTTTCTCGGAAAATCCAGTTATAACACAAGAGCACAAAGCAGAGAAATTCAAAGGCATTCGATCCCGACAGTGAATTCCCGAGTCGGATCAGATGGCACAGCTGTTAGCACTCCAAGCACGTACACCTCTCTTTATTTTTAGGAAGTGCCAAGGATTTTTCCCCCTCCCCGCTCTGTATTTTGTGCAACGCATGACACAGGGCTTAAGACTGCTTTGGTAATTAAACCCCCTGCAACACGCCGCCATTATTATTAGCACGACTGTGACTCGGTTTACATTTCCTCAGCGCCTGCTGGCATGACAGAGCTCAGCTTTTCTCCTTGGTTGCACCATGATCCATTTCAGGCTGAATTCTGCACACACACACACACACACACACACACACACACACACACACACACACACACACACACACACACACACACACACACACACACACACACACACACAGTTGGCAGCAAGGGCTAAACAATATGAGCACATAGCAATGAGTTTCTGATTATCTCTGGTTTGAAATGTGTGCATTGTGCAAATATAGCTTATGCAAAACTAAAATACATGCTTTACCCAATCCTTCACATGCACAGTTTAACGGTCACTCTTCAGTCATTCATTGCATCATATTCCTGCAGTGCAAACACACAAAGGGTTTTTATAAATCAGAGTTGCTTCACTTGTAAAGTAACGACAACTCGAAGGTCATTTGGCAGACATCACCTGTAATCTCGTCAGTCGACATGTTTTGTTGGTGAACCAGTGAACACGTCAGGACTGGAGAAACTGGGAGGTTAACTGGGAGGCTGGAGCAACAGTGCCCCCTGTTGAAGCTGTTACACACTCACATTCCTCCAGCTGGGTTTTTTTTTTTTTTTTTTTGTCAAAATGATATATATATATATATATATACACAGCATATAAAACAAAAATATTAAAAGAATACCATGGTATTACCACCAAAACGCCAAGATACAATGTTTTAGGTATTTGTTGTTAGAGATGGAACAGTGTTGTTCATATGAATGTGTTGCTCAGTTGTTGATTGACGGGGAAACAGGCGTCACACACTTCAGCTGCATTTCATTAAGTTAAATCTGATGATCTCACGTCACGTTTCAATGCCAGAATCAAGCTTTCTCCATTGGCTACTGTATCATTCACACATCGACACAGATCAGCCTCACACGCTCTCTCATTACACTGACTTACAAACTTCAATGCATAGTTCAACCAAAAATAAGCAATGTTATAATTTACACACCAGCTCAAAAAGCAACAGAACACACCATATAGGTTAGATCAAAACATCTATAAAAAACTGCATCTAAAAATACTTGATTTATTTATGCATTTGTTATGACACCGATGACTATGTGAATATTTCTTTGCATTTGGCCTCTATGATATAAAGTTGTTGTTTTGTTTTTTACTTTGACATAATTTACACACCCTCATGTCAGGCAAATAAAAAACAAGATATTTTGTAAATTTGTAAAGTGTTCACATCAAAATATATGCAACCCTTTAACTAATAACCAAGACAGAATTGTGTTTAGGATGTACTATCCCTTTAAGTCCAAAATCAAATCAGTCGCTTCCCTCTTAACACACTTTCCCCGTCTTATAAAAGCAAGGGAGGGGAGCAGCTTAGCTATGAGTGCATGAGTTCATGGAAAATACACCGTCTGTCATTATATTTTTATTCGACGGTTCTTGGCTCCGGTTACGTTTTCATATTGTATTTTCTCTCTTAGAGAAGTATTTTCCAGTTCCTGTCTCTTGGCAGCTCTGAGCTCCAGACTACACCTTCCAAACACAGTAAAAAAGAAAGAAAGAAAGAAACCAGCTGCAGACTTGGATAAAAATAATTAGGCCTGTGTTTGTCTTCCAGCAGGGAAGCTTCCAAACGACCAAACCCTTTCCTCCGCTGTGGTCATTAAAGCTCGAGCTGGACTGTGTTCAACTGAGATCACAGGCTCGGGTATTCAAGAATAATATCAAGTCTGGTCCGCTTTATTCTGGCTAAAAAAAAAGCATGCATATGAAAAGTGATCTGAAATAGGGAAGATAACCTGTATGGTTCAGTGTGAGTCACGCTATTCTGTAATGAGTATACACTATGACATCACATATTGTTACAGTAAACTTTTAGTACCCAAAGAGACCATCAACATTTCAAAGACAAACACATTTTGATTACTGAGCTACGAGATTGTTAATCGGTGGACTTTGCTAAGCCAGCAGCCGCAGTAGTTCAACTTATTATTATTATTTTTTTAAATAATCATGTTCAACAACAGATTCAGAATTCCTGTTGGGAAAAAACATTATCCATAATTCTGAAAAGAAATAGCCACCAATCAGAGATTGTGACAAGCAAAGCTCCGCCCACTACCATGAAGCTCTGCGAATGACATAATCGACTCCCTATACTCAAACTATTAAAATATTTTATTATGCACAATATGCATAATTTGCAATAGATATATAGGCTACATTATATTGTCTCTTTAAAAAAATAATAACGTTTTATAAATGATACAATTCACGGCTACAAAGCAAATAACACAATCCGAACCAGAAAGGGAACAAAACAACACAAAGAAAGAATAAAGAAACTATTATACATCATCACAACCTAAAAAGGAAGTTAATTTAGGCTACATTTATGGGATTTTTACAAGATGGTGTAAAATTGTGCCGAAATATGCAAAACCGTTCAGTCAAGTCAATTTTAGCTAGTATAGTGGGCCTGGAGTTCAGTGTTTTGCTTTTGTAGGTTAGAATAATACCAGGGAAAACATAGCAAAAAAACTTTAAATTATGCACTATTTTACATCCATTAGCCTACTCAAAACAAATTAAAAGTATACGAATGTGTATTTCAAATTGCGTTTGTTACTAACGTTACAGGCTTTAAAACACTTTCAAAGATCTGAATCTGATGCCACTAACCTGGTAAACATCGGCAGATCGACTCGAGTAATTATATCCTCTATAGGCGCCTTTATTGTGTCATCCAGGTAAACACGACTTTGTTGCTTGATAATTTTACATCTGCTGATCAAATCCGACCATGTGCAGATTAGCTACTATTTGCGCAACTACTTCCGCGTTAATACAAATCGCGGCTCGCGCCTTTCCGGTAACGCGTTCCACCGCGGCTTTTCCGTTGTTTTTTTAGCCAGTTATAGCGCGAGCTAGACGCACGAGTTTGTCTTTTGCGCTAGGTTTTAAAAACGCGTCACTCAAGCTAAAATAAGTTAAGAATCGCACAGAACAATTGAACTTTTTCATTTTGCGATGTAAACATGTCAGCACGTACAATTTCAAAAATAGTTTTGACGCTTTCTAAATTCTAATGATACCTAAGACTAAAATGTGATACAAAAAACAATATAAAAAGTTTTTCATAGACTATTTTTTTGGTTTTAATTAAAAAAACACACTCTGTGTTTGGTAAAAAGCCTATACTGTCCAGTTACAAATAGGCTATCACTTGCGTTACATCACTCAGGGCAGCATTTAGGACAGAGCCAATTAGTCGTTCTATTACACAGACAAACCTCATTCTTTGTATGCCAATTATGCAAGCGAACAACCACAGAAATAATAGGTTTAAGAAAGAATTATCCGTCTGAATATCCATTCCCTCGACTCGGCCTCGCCGTCTTCCTGCATGTTTGGAGATTTCAGTCGTTCCCACAAGCACTTGTCTCCTTGCTTGGTTCCCTGTATTGCTGTAGTGCAGCTCAGAGCGCTTAATGTAGGATAGGCAATTTTCAGATAGGTTAGCATAATAGCATTAGCGAGTTAGCTTTGAAAGCATAGATCTCCAAAAGTCTCTAAAGCCACAACTCTTTAAAAATACATGAACGCGCAGAGCAGGAGAGACTGCGTTAAACTACCTCATCTCATGTCTCAAAGCACATATTATTACAATAATAATGAGCATAAACAACTTGAGGTCTGACCTGTACCACCTGACTGCTGCAGACTCATTTCACCATTGATATATATATATATATATATATATACCCAGACAGCAAAAATCATGCGGGCCAGATCTGGCCCAGAACCTTCATAAGTTCTGGGCCAGATCTGTAAAACGGACCCGGGCCGGTGTCCTTTAGCACAACGGGCCAATGCCGGTGTGGATCCGGTTTTCACATCTGGGCCGGCACTGGCCCAGCTCCAGAACAGATGAGAATTATTTTAGTTATTTGGCCCAAAGGTGGGCCAGATCTGGACCAGTTCCATACTGGATCCGGGCCAGATCTGGACAGGCACTGGGCCAGCTCCATTTATTAGTTCTGGCCCGGAATCACACCACCTCTGGCATCTGTCATATATATATATATAATACTGGACCATCATTTGTATTTTTCAATCATGTGTTTCAGGTCATGGCAATGAATGTAACTGCACTTTTACATGAGAAATTAACATTTATCATGTTCAAACCTTGACGTGTTTATCTGCGAAACATTTGAGGCTTATAGAGTAAAATTACGTGTCAGTGTGGTGACATTAACAATGGTTTTACGTTTGACATTGAGTGAGTGTGTTAAATGCTCTCTGAATAATGAGTACTCTGAAGCCACTGGCAGTCTCTGTTTATAAACCCGACGACCACGCTATTCCTGGAAAATCTGAGCGGAGTTGGACGGAAAGGGCAGAAGCTGGATTTATTTCCCTTCTGCTGTTTCTTCCAGCGAACAGTTCAGTGATCCACGAGTGCCAGATCTCAGGTTATAATGACGTGTTCAAACCCAAAACACATAGATCAGCTCACTGGCAGAGAAAAACACAAACTGCAGCCCATCATAACTTCCACCGGCTCATCACAGACTGTGTGTCAGATTTATGTTCAGTATTTCAGCTGGGAATTGTCATGTCCAACCATCTGTGCTTTTACACTAAACCACACAAGACGTTTCATCCAGTTTAAGATAATAGCAGAGCCCGTCTAACGGAGATCAACCCCATTGTGTATCATCTTGGTTGCAGTTCCATTAGAATTCCACTGGAGGTGATCACGAGCGAGAGCAGAATGAATGGGAGTCTATGGGGCTAAACGGCTAAATGTGTCTCTTTCACCTGCTTGTCGTTGAATCAAAATAGATTTTATTGTTGATTCCGCAAGTTCAATATAGATTATAGGCCAAAAGTCGAATGAACGAGTACTTATGTCCTTTTGATTTCTTACAGGTTAGGCTGTTGTTGGCCAGAACACGCTAGCATTCTGCTATTGTGTGATGTCATCACATTTTTGAACGGATAAGTGAACTTAAAAATGTAATTTTCAGCTGAGTGTATTTTCTTAGCCCTCCCTTTTGAATGCAACTTTGAAATTACTTGACAAAAAATCACATCCTGAGAAAAGTGGATTTCTGGGGGTGAAACCCCATTGACTCCCATTCATTCTGCACTCGACCGCGAGCGCCCCCGCATGGTCTGAGACGCGTTACTGCAGCCAGTCCAGAACCCGGAAGTAACCAGCCAGTGCCGATTCTCTTCAATAATAGTATTCTCTGATAATAGTTTGCAGTGAGAGAGAATGCAGATTATGCACTCAACTAACCTCTGCCACACACCACACACACTCAACTAACCTGTCAATGCCACAGCACAGCAGCCGAAGTAACTCGTGGATATGAGGAGACATGCACAGGCTAATGACGCATGTAGTTTCCCGTGATAACCATCCTGACAGCATTAACACTCATTTAAATGTTAATTTTAAACAAAACGGTTATAGTGTACCAGGATAGATGCTTTTAACATTAAAAATCCTCTCAACATTAAAAATCCTCTCAACTGACGTGTAGTTGATGAGAATGTGTGTGTCTGCACTGCCTCCTAGAGGAAGAGAAATGCAATCTGGAAATAATCAGCAGCATTGCAGTAACATGTGCATCAGAAAAAACAATAAATGCAGAAATAACTCATTGAAAAGAAAATCTTGATTAAATTATTTAATGAATAGAAAGAAAAATCTATTATTTAAAGTTCAGTGCATACAAAAACAAGATTTATAAACAAAAACATCTGATTAATATTGCAAATAGATCCATCTTTGATATCTGATCAACCACTAAACGTGAGAAATGACATTAAAAGGAACCGAGTGCTTATGAACTGATGACCTTTGCTTATCATTGCAATAGTGTATTCTTAATTTGAAGCTTTCAATTGCATTTAAATACGTGATTCTGTAAGATCATGTTTAGAATAGAAAAACATCCATTTCATAAGAACAATGTCAATGCACACACCACCAGGAACAGAAAGTGATCGGGATAGATGTGCAACCAAACAGGAATGAACATGATAAATAAAAGATCAGAAGGTCCATCGGTCACTCGACATCATCTTCTTCCAGACTCTGAGAGCTCACTATCCGCTGTGAACAGAGGAACACGAGGTCAGCTCTAGAAACACATAATGTCAATGACATGTATTTCAATGTCCAAGAGGTGAAATAGCTAAAAGTCACAGCAAAGACATTTAACTTTGGTTAGTTCTTGGGTTTCTCTCGCATTCTTTCTTGTCCCAGGAGCGACACGCGGCTCGTGGGGGGTTTTAAAGAATGCACAGGTGTAGGGCTGGGTATCGCTTCAATATTAACCATTTCAAGTCTGCTTATCAATTGCAATAGGGTAAAAAAAAAAGAAAAAAAAAAAGGATATTGGATTCCAGATTTGGGAGATTTCTATGGAAGCTTGTTTCCGCCATAGAATGAAAAATATTAAAGGTAATTGCGACTTTTTATCTCACAATTGTGAGTTTACTTCTCAGAATTGCGAGATGGAAAGTCAGAATTGTGAGTTATAAAGTCAGAATTGCAAGATATAAAGTCAGAATTGCTAGATATAAAGTCGCAATTGCGTGTTATAAAGTCAGAAATGCATGATATAAAGTCAGAATTGTGAGATTTAAACTATTCTGAGTTCTCTTAGAATTGGCCTGATAAGTCGCAATTGCGAGTTTATATCTCACAATTCTGAGAAAAGATGTCAGAATTTTGACATACAAACTCACAATTATGTGATATAAAGTCAGAATTGCGAGATGTAAACTCGCAATTGTGAGAAAAAAAGTCAGAATTGTGAGATAAAAAGTCACACTTCTGTCTTTTTTTCTCAGAATTGCGACTTATATCACGCAATTCTGACTATATCTCGTAATTCTGACTTTATATCACGCAATTCTGACTATATCTCGTAATTCTGACTTTATATCTCGCAATTCTGACTTTATATCACGCAATTCTGACTTTATATCACGCAATTCTGAGAAATAAAGTCAGAATTGCGAGATATAAACTCGCAATTGTGAGAAAAAAGGTCCGAATTGTGAGATAAAAAGTCACAATTATTTATTTTATTTTTTTATTCAGTGGCGGATACAAGCTTCCACAGATTTGGGATTGGCAGCCCCACACAGGTGTGTGAGAGGTTGGCGCTCACCTGGCTGATGGAGGGCAGTTTGGTGAGCAGCATCTGGAAGACCGGCGCTGGGAGCGTTTGCTGAAGCACCTGCAGGAGCTGCTGTGGTTGGCCACACACTGCGATCGCATTGGTCAGGTGATCCACACCCTTCTCGTAGTCTCCTGAGGAACACATGTGGGCGTTTAGCACTTCAGTGTGTGTGTGTGTGTGTACCCAGGTGATAGTGAGATGGACGCCTCACCCTGAGCCAGAAGCTCCTCGCCCAGCTGGATCTCATCCAGGAAGAACTTCTGCACGGCTCCGGCATCTTTCAGATCCGGCAGCTGGAGGATACGAAGAGCGACGGTCAAATAATAAATACAACACCGAAATAAAAACAAGATATTTAAAATACAATGATCTAACTGAATAGTTTGTAGTGATTCAAATTAATTTAAAAATGATTTGAATTAATTAATAAAAATGTAAATATTAGGGGGTCAACGTAGAGGAAAAAAATAAACAAATAAATGATAGAATAAGACCTAATTAAAAATGTAATACATTAATATACAAATAAATGATAAAAAAAATATGAAAATGAATAGAAAAAGTATTAAAATAAATATCTAAACCAAATAATTCAATTGATTAAAATAAACAATTTGAATAAAATAATATAATAAAGACCCAACTAAAAGATTTATGTAATGATAAAAATTAGTAAAATAAAAAAAAATCCAGGTCCATGGATTTTCTTGCAAAAAAATAAGACCTAACTAAAAGTAAAAACTAAAGTTATAAATAAAATGCATACATAATAGTTTCATTCTCATTGAAATAAAAACCATATAACATAACAAAAATGTGTATTTTTTTATATTCTTTATACACAAAAAGTTGTAGTCGTCGTCTTTAAATGTAGAATAGGGTTCCTCAAGGACAAACACATAATGGAAAACTGCTTTAAGGAACAAAAGGATTCCTTCATAAACATGTAAGTGTAATCAGATGTTTGACATACTTGAGCAAGGCCAGATTTATTTTGAGCAGCTCTTTGCGTCTTCCTCCCTAAAACAGAAGAAAACAGCACATCAAACAACAGACTTTTATATAAAATTAAGACGTACATATAACGTATAAAAATCTTAAATCAAACACACAAAACACATGTCCACCAGACTAAGGTGATTGTGATTCAGTTCAGCCAATACGATTCTTCTTCATCTACACAAGTGAAGCTTTCATACGAGTCGTTCAAAGGAACCGATTCAATGAATCAATAGCACGGATCACATCCTGGGTCAAGATAAGACAATAATCTGCAACTGACCGAACGTGATTATGCATTATAAAGACACGGTACTTTAATTTAAATATGAAAAGTAAAACGAACCGGTCTTACGTAAACAGCCTTCTAGCATGTTAACTAGTCTGGTCGATCTCGTGACTCACGTTTACGCAGTTTGGTTTTGAAGTTCGGATCGCTGCGTCGTTTTCTGTCGAAATAGATACAGTATCCGATGAGGAGCGCGCCACAGACGCCCGCGGCGATCGCGCTCGGTTTGCCACCGATCATCGCGGCGCGTTACCGGAGATCTGCTGCGGCCGCACGTCCTCGTGCTCACGGACTCAGAGCCGCGGTGGAAGGACCCCTCGGAGTGACGACAGCACTGTGAAGGTGTTCCCTGCAGACGCCTGACAGAATAAAAACAGCGTCATATATTTTTCGCTTTCTAGCTTCTTCTGAAAAGAATGGAGAAAAAACGGTTTAATTAATTTACTTTACTTTTCACCTAATATCGCATTCATGAATGCAAGTGTACTAGTAAAAAAAAGTACAAACAG
This sequence comes from Pimephales promelas, assembly GCF_988280905.1. Classification (NCBI taxonomy): domain Eukaryota; kingdom Metazoa; phylum Chordata; class Actinopteri; order Cypriniformes; family Leuciscidae; genus Pimephales; species Pimephales promelas. Next base: position 1,870,333 of record NC_142779.1, on the reverse strand, counting down.
ATATTTCTAATGTATGTTTATTATTTGTTTTTGAACGAAAGTCCATGTATAATATTTGAATAAATAGTCTCAGATAGTAATAATATTAGTAAACGTATACAAGTGACTTTCTTCACATTTATTTAAAAAAATGAAAATTATATATATATATTCTCTTTTGAATTAAATAAAGCATTTCGTCAGTAACCTTTTAAATTTGACTAGCGCCAATAATAGCATTCATTGTCTTCATAAGACTCTCACCTGACTCATGCTGGCTTGATTTATGATATTCTGAACAAGCTCTAAAACCAGGGAAGAACGTATATACAGTATATAGGCCTATGTGTGTAAATACATATACCCATATAAATGAATAATTGGTCAGGTTCTGTTATTCTTCAGAAGATTTACATCTCCACAAATAGGCAAAATCAGTGCAAGTTGAAATGGTCAGTAATACCATAAAAAATTACATTTTTAACAATAGGACAAATATGACCAAAAAAAAAATAGAAATAAAATATCAATTTAACCAATTAATAATACAGAATTTGAATAAAGTAATGAAATGTAAACATCTGTATAGTCTTCACCTGAATTAAATATACACAGATTATTTTATGAAAGTTATTCAGTGAGGAGCAGCGAGTGATTCTCTCGTTTTCTTTTGTTGTTTGATTAAACAAAAACAATCATTTTTGTCGTTCCAAGACTTGGAGAAGGTTATTCATGCTTTTATGACCTCACGCTTGGACTACTGTAATTCATTGTATTTGGGTCTTCCTCAATCACCGCTTGCTCGCCTCCAGATGCTGCAAAGAAATATGAAATATGATAATGTCACCCCAATTTTAGCTTTGCTTAATTGCCTCCCGATCCATTTTAGAATTCAGTTTTAAATTGTTGTTGTTTGTTTTTAAAGCTCTTCATGATGACTCCTCTGTCGTCCACTAGATCTTCAGACGGCTCGTCTATCACGCATTGAGCGTGAGACGGTCACGCCACACCCTCGATTTCTCACGCTAAAGTGTCAAGCAAGTCGGCAAAATACCTGAAAGATAAGTTTATCTATAAATCCACCAGTTGAGCCACTCGTGATCGACTAGTTTTACCGCAAATTATCTAAAATATCCTCTAATCTAGAGTGACCGTGTATGCGAGACAGATGTTGAACTCCTAACGGCGCGGACGCAAAACCAGGACTGGAGTCAAAGCACATTCCTCTCTGCACTCTAAGCGTTCTGTTATCACTCCGCTTCCATCCACTACGGGTTTTCCAGTCACTGCTCCGTGTTCAATCGATTTTTATTTTTTAAAGATAATCTTATGTTTTACTGACTGCAGTGCTCCCCCGACAAAAACACTTTGTCCTTATTTCTGCACTTGCAAGAAATAAACCCTTGAGCTTTTATTTATACACCATAAAACCATGCTGATCGCGTGAGCAAAGTGCACACGTTTCTCTAAATCACCCAGCAGAATGGCTATTTGACGCAAGGATGCTCGTCCATTTCCGGTTGTGGAGATTTACGGAGGAAAACGGGATTATGTCCTCCCGTCTTTGAAACGAAACGTACATACGTTTAGATGTAATTTTATATATAGTTATGTTTATTTAATATAATTTTAAAAAGAAGCATAAACACAACGAGGGGTGTCTGTTTTATCTGTTTTTGTGACAAACGTTTCTTTAGTATAACCATGGAGTATAAAATTTAATATAAATTCTCGGACTCTACGATCGGCGGAAGTTATCGAGCATCCTTACACCTTCACCGGAAATACTGCCGTGCATAGAGCCCATTCTTAAAATCTTGTGCTGTTTTATGAAGGCTCAATTTGAGTTAATTTGCAAAATATAACACTAGAGACCTTCATGTTAATTTATTCATTTTACATCTCATATGTTCGGCAAAAGGCGGACTCGAACTCGGGTCCGAGCGCATCAAAACGCTCTTTCACGAACTACACGCTCTACGCCACTGTTGCTGTGCCGTAACGGGCGTGTTTTTAAAAACAAAGACACTAAAAGCGGCTTTAGTGCCTACGCTCGGTTATGCGGCCTCGAAACACTCATTTGCATATTCCTTTTTTGCGCACATCAGGCAGGGGACTGTTTATTATGACAGTCATGTCACATGATTTGATTGATTTGGAATAGAATGATGATTTCATAATCATTGGAAGCCAAATTAAAAAACGGAGTGACGTCACTGCATTTGAAGCTGCTTTCCACCCCCGAATAAAAAGAAAAGTGTGACTGAGCTATAATCTAGCAATTCTGACTATTGCTCGCAAATCCGAGTTCATAACTCGCAATTACTGTACTATCCTTTTTTCCCCCTCAGAATTGTGAGATGATTTAACCTTTTTTATTCTGTGGCAGAAACAAGCTTCCACCATATCAAATCCATAATACTGTAGCATCATCAATCATCTCTGATATACAGTGAAGAGGACATTAGTCACAAACTATGGCATTTATTTCAAAGGCTTTTCTGCTTACATTTGTACAATAAATTACACACTGTCCATCTTCTGATGAGCTTAATAAATATGATAGAACTTTCCGTTAAGCTTTCTCTCTCTCGTTCACAAACGCTCTCTGATCATTTCTGCAAAGATCCATAAAACTTTACACTTCATGTACAGATTGGGAAATACCACATAATAAAAAACAAAAAAGCATAGTACAAGCACAGATGAACGCAAATACACAGACGAGAAGGAAACGTAAAAGTGAGAAAATGAATCAATAAGAACCAATAAGAAAATGGACATGCTTTACCTTCCAAATGCACACAGACGCTACGGTTAAAACGGTAAAACTGTACATGGTATTAACAGTGCAAGATATTAATCAGCTCGACTCAAAACACACTTCTCAATATACAAATGTATAACAAAGGCATACGATTACATACAAGTGCCAAACGCTACAGTCCTTCAGGTTATGATACAACAGGGAGTCTATACAAAGGAAAGATGTACATACATACATACATACGACTTCTCGCTATAAATGCACGTTTTCACCACCGTAACCCTTCGCCTGATCAGATCAGATGAAGGATGACAGTAAAGAGGGCGATAAATGAAGGGAAGTGATGATGATCCTTAGTACTTCTAAAGGAATAATTCACCCAAAAAAACCAACGTTCACTCGTTGCAATGCAATGCAAACCATGCCATTGTTAAAGAACATTCATGCATATTCAGTCAAGCATCCGTTCACATGACAAATGTGCTTCTGATCGACTGAAATTAGTGTCAGCTGTTGTTGCATGAAAAAGAAACGTCTGGTTTTGTGTTGCACGGGAAAATAACATCAAATGCATTTGGAACAACTTTCGTTTTTGGCTAAACTAACACAGTTCACCGAATACACAACCAAACAAGTGTTTTTCATCTCCCACAGTGCTTTACAAAAAGTTCAGTCAGTCAACTTAAAATGTGAAACTAATATAGACTCAATACATGCAAAGTGAGATATTTCAAGCCTTTATAATTGTTATAATTACAGCTTAGAATTCGAATCTTGTGAAAAGGTTTTCATAAGCTGTGAGCCATAATCATCAAACTTGGCTTGAAATATCTCACTTTGCATGCAATGAGTCTATATAATATATTAGTTTCACCTTTTAAGTTGAATGACTGAACGTTTGCGTGATGTTCTGTCGAGTTTCACCTGCATGGCATTGCAAAAGGAGGTGGGAAATGGAGAAAAGGAAGACACAAACACACAAAGGCGACGCACAGGACAGATGGGCATCTGTCATTGCACATGATTCCAGATGAATCTGCCATTGCACTTCTGAATACTGCCACATTAACCATTAAACCCCACCCACAGGGTCTGGGTCCATCTCAGTAGTAAAATACATTTAGAATCCTGGCTGCCAGAAAAAGTCTTCAATTCTCGAATTGTCAACAATCATAATACATTTCACCTCCAGAGATGCTGAACGCGAATCTCCACCGCGAGCGCGCGGCTCCATAGCCCTTAGCCCGACTCGCTCGGCTCCGTCGACGGGACGCACACACTGAACGCAGGAGGAGGAGATGAAGGGGTGATCGGTGTAGCTTTCATGAGCGTTTCTGAGATCATAAAAAAACGTAAAAAATAAACACTGAACAAATTGGCGGTTTGACATTCATAGGGTTTCATCTGAACAGACGTGCAAAACGAGTCGCATTTCACCCTAAAACTATAGAAAACAGTGTGTGTGTATATATATAAATCCATATGAAGACTTTTTTTTGAATTGGGAAAGTGATATGTAATTATTTATTATCATTTTTAATGCTGATACTGTAATATATTAATTTGAATGATAAAAATCCTATGAAAATAGGTTTTATTATGCAAGTCGAAATGTTTTATTGTTATATATAACGTATCTCACAATGGATTTTTTTTTAAGAACTGACCCAATTGTTCAATTAATTTTTCTATAATTAACTATTAAATATACAATTCTCATTATTATTAGTTGTCATTACTAGGGATGGGCAACGATTAATCGCATCCAGAATAAAAGTTTGTGTTTACATGATGTGTGTATAATTATTTTGTATTTAAAAATACTAACACATGCATGTATACATTTAAGAAAAATGTGTTCTTAATATATCAAATATATATATTTATACATAATATTAATTATGTATAAATATATATAAAGTATATACATGCAAATATTTCTTAAATATATAAATGCATGTGTGTGTATTTATATATACAAAATAATAATACACACGTCATGTAAACACAAACTTTTATTTTGGATGCGATTAATCGCGATTAATCGTTGCCCATCCCTACTCATTACTGCAATACATTTTAAAAAATATATTCTAATTGAAAACCACTAAAAATAGGTTTCAAAAATTATATTTAAAATTCAAAATATCTTCTAGCATCAATTTGCTAGATTTAGTTTTTATCACTTATATAAAGTATAAAATTCTCATTACATACTGTAATACAGTATTATATATTTAATACATAATTATATATAAAACACTAAAAATATTGCATATTGAAACCTTTTTATAGGGCCATTAAGATTTTTTTAAGAATAGTAAAAAATTCTTACTATTCTCTATGATGATTCTCATTAATGCAATATAGTTAATTACATATTTGATACATATTAAAAAACGCTTTAAAAAAAAAAAGTTTTTCTTTCACTGAAATTATAATTAATTTAATTAATTGTCAATGGTGATTTTCAGTACTGTAATACAGTTATATATATATATACACACAAACACACACAAAACATACATATATATACATACACACACACACACACACATATATATATATATATATATATATATAAAAATTAAAACCGGGGTTTCAAATTTAAAATCATAAAATTTCCAACCGGGGAAAAAATGCAGTACTTTTTATGGCTTTATTTTTTTTTTTAGCAATATATATATATATATGTATGTATATATATATATGAAGAGTTCAGATGCAAAAGCCTCTAAATGCCATTTGAAATGTTCTTTTTAATGATGATTTTTATCAAACTTGTATGTTTAATTTCAGTAATTTCACTTAAATAACAATTAATAGGTAATTATCATTGCCATTAAAAATGATCATTTTAGAAGAAAATTTCAAATGGCACTTAGAGGCTTTTGCATCTGAACTCTTCATACACACACACACACACACACACACACACACACTTTCCCCCCTTTTGGTTTTAGGGTGAAATATGACCTGGACTGCTTTGCCGCTCGTCATGTTCTGACTGAAAATAAACGAGACATTCTCTTTCCTGTGAGCGAGTGAGACTCTCACAGCTGAACTCTTCTGGAGGCGTGACGAAACACATTCCCAGCATCCCTCACGCGCGCCTCGAGCGTCACCAGCGTATCGGCGGCCCTCCTCGTTTCGTCTCAAACGCCTCGGATGATTCGCGGTGGGTGAAACTGAACGTGCTGGAATCAGATACTCATGGACACAGTGGGGATGGATGCAAAACGAACAGAAATAGTCTTGTCGTCAAACTCCACCCAACTTTCAGGGAAAAGTGCACTTGAGTGCAATTAGCTTGCCAAGGAAACAGTTGTCGATATAAAATAGTGCTTGTTGCTGTATCTGGTGGCTATTGTTTCATCATACTTGTGCCCCGTTTGTCAGTGTGTGTCCGTCCACTAGTGCAGGGGTCAGAGGTCGAGCCGGGTGCTGGTTAAGTGCTCTGTGCTGCTCGACGGCGTCTCATTGCTGTCACCTGCACTCCACAGACACCCCCGAGGTTTGAGACGCGCCGGAGACCGTCGGCTCGGCTAGCGTTAGCATGACGGCTGCCGTCAGAGAGCTGGAGGACGGGGAGGATGAGGACGAGGAGGAAGAGGCCACTGCTGCGCCTGCTGGGACACAAGAGTTCAGGGGTTAGTTCATGACACATGAGGGAATCACATGACTTTCTAAACTAAACTAGCCTCAAAAACGGCTAACTTTGGACTGGCAAAAAGGGTGATGGCAATAAACTACAATCTACTGCAAAATGACAAGGACTACAATCACAGAACAAATTTTTTCAAAACATAAATAAAAAAATTACACACACATATATATTTGGGCTGTCAAACGATTAAACGAGATTAATCGCATCCAAAATAAAAGTTTGTGTTTACATAATATATGTGGGTGCACTGTGTATAATTATTGCATGTATATTTAAGAAAAAATCATTCATTTATATATTAAATATTTATATTTATAATTTTATTTATAATATAAATTATATATAATCTATATACAGTATATACATGAAAATATTTCTTAAATAAATACAAGCATGTGTGTGTATATATATATATATATATATATATATATATTCAAAATAATTATACACAGTGCACCCACATATATTATGTAAACACAAACTTTTATTTTGGATGTGATTAATCGCCTGACAGCCCTAATATATATATAAGTTATATATAAGTTTTTTATAAATATGTTGAAGTGCTTAAATTACTAAAATAATAATAATAATAATATTATATTTAGTATTATATATATAATAATATATTATATATAATAATATAATAATATTATTATTAAATTACTAAAACTATTTTTTGCAGTTACTCTTGTTTTTGTAATTCATAATCATCTCAAATAAAGACTTGAATCACTATTTTTATTTATTTAAACTAAAACTGAAATAATAATAATAAAAAAACAAAAGCTCATAGCAGCATTACTAAAACCTAAACTATTTAAAATATTCTAAGCAGTTAAAGTAAATATGAAATTTAAAAAATGTATTATAATAACAAGGTAAATATGAAAAACTTGTTTCATATATTATTTTATTATATAATATATTATTATATTACATATATAATATAAAAAAGTTGCCATGTTCATGTTCTGAAATTACTAAAACTAACAACTTATAACTAAATAACAAATAATTAAAGCACAATGACTAAAAATATTTCTAAATTAATTATGATATAAAATAAACAGCTAAGCAAACATATGAATAAATAGTATAACGTATATAAATAATTCCCCAAAGCGCAGCACTCACTCTCTCTCTCCTTCTTCTTCATGCGCTTGCGTCTCCGGTCGATGGAGGCCACCTCAGACTTCAGCGAGAGGTAGTGATTCCTGATGTCCTGCAGTTTCTCCTGAAGGAAAGCGATCCGCTCGAGACTGCTCATCTTCTCCAGGTCCGCTGGATCAACAGGGGCGAGAGGGAACCCATGTCAGACATCGGTTCCTCATCAGACGGGTTAAGACTGAGGAATCGTGGCACTTACACATCTGGAAGGTCCACCTGGTCCTGGCGTGATGTTCCCGGCTGTGGGAATGCTCCGGCTCTCCGTGTTTCTGGTACCGGTGGCCTGAGGGGGGCGTCCGGCTCGAGCTCTTGCTCTCGCTGATACACTGGTCCTCGCTGTCACTGCTGTGGGCTGCACACACACACACACACACAGCGTTACTTGATTGGCCTCGCATGCATACATCAAATTATATTTGCATTCATAAATGGCATAAAAAATGCTTGAGTTTGATTTAAAATAATCAATAATCAAGTCCGTGTGAAAGCAGAGACCCAAACTAGGATTTGTGCTAATAATTTAGTAATTAAAATAAATAATTAAAACTTTAATATTATGAAATATATAAAATAATAAAAAAATATATTTTTTATAACATATAAAATAATTAAATATTATATATAGAATAATATTATTTATGAATTTAAAAATAAAAAAAAATAATAAGAAAAAAATTTAATAATACTTTAAAATAAATTATATTTTATTTTATTTTATTATTATTTTTTTTTACATTATTGAAATACTAAGTTAAAACCTTAATCGGACCTTGTACCAGTGAAAATAAATACGTTTAATGATTTTCATGAAAATACTTTAAAAAAAATTTAAAAAAATAATAATTTTAAAACTAATTTACTTTAGTTTAAATAAAAAGACAATTTAAACTAAAATAAAAACAAGATAATTTTTTTTATTTGTAGTAAAATTATTGGAATATTAATTTCAAATTAATGTCTAAATATCAAGGTCAAACTGAAAGGTCCTTCAGTTTACAGTACCCAACCAGACCTTTAATAAAAACAAAACCAAAAAACACCACACTAACATTTTTTAAATATTATTTGTTGTTGAATGATAGAAATATTATATATCTTTATTTTGATTTCATATTCAAGTCAATAGTAAATCTAGGTCAATCTCAAAAGTCTTCAGTTTTCAGTCAGACCTTCAATCAATGCAGTGAAAGTGAAGAAAAAACTCTGCAGAAATATATTACTATTGTATAAAAAATCTTCAAAATAACAGTAATAAAAAAAATTTAATATTATATTACAATAATCGAACCAAGAAAAACTGTGTTTAGAATTAATTTGAGGTTCACGGACAGTGTGAATGCAAAGAAATAGACTCTTTATTTCGATGGTTCGTTCATTCTGTTCCTCTTCACGTCAACTTTTAGTAGAAATGAAGTGTTTGAGTTTGCTTCTTTTAAAGAGGACTAGGGTGTAAAAACAAACTAATGTATTGGCAGAAGAGTGTTAGCAAGCCATAACTTCATTTGGAGACAGAGTAATCTCTTAAATCGAGTTACTGAAGTCACCGAAGCTTTTCATTACCAGACGATGCCACAGCGTCTCAATGACAAACACACTCGAGGAACGAGACGCAGAGACACTCGAGCACGTTCACATCCCTATAGGAACAAAGCTTAGCATGGCTCCGCTGACCTCTCTAAAACACACGCCGATTCCTCTAACCTGGTTTGCGGTTCTTCTTGGGATGTAAGCTCAGGCTTTTATGACTCCGCTTGTGTTTCTTCGACGCTCCGCCGCCTTGAGACTCTTTGTGCCGCTTCTGACCGGATGAGGCTGAGAGACGGGAGAGAAACAATTATAAATGCATTTCCTGGAATGAACAACTAGTCAAGATTTAAAGTTATTTATCTTTACACAGCATTCATGTGTGAGATGCAAAATCCAGTGATCTTCCCAGTGATTGAAACCCAGTGATCTTCCTCTCTTTCGAACCAGTTTGACAAATTAATCACATTTTAGAAATATCTTTTTAAAACAAATATTGAATTATTGGTAACACTTTCAATAAGACCCCATCAGTTAAAGCCTTAACTAACATTATCAAACGATACGCAATATATGCTACTGATCTGTTAACATTAATTCATAACATAATGTTAGTTACGGTCAATTAAGGAATAATAACAGATGCAACATTTGCTTGGTAAATATTGTATTATTATTGAAATTAACATTAAATTAGACAAATAAATGCTTTATTCTGTTAATTGTTTTTCATTGATAACAAATATAGTTAACTTACGTTAACAAATCTAAGTGTTACTGAAGTATTTTAGAACTAATGTAATAGAAAATAGTTTTATAATATAAAATAAAATACAAAATAATAATCTGTTTATAAGCACGACAGTTCAAAGGTTTGGGGGCGAAAAATTAAGATTTTTTAAAATGTATATCATCTGCTTTTAATATTATTATATATTAACATTAATATTTTTTTTTTATGTGAAAGTGTAATTTATTCCTGTGATAAAAGCTCCAAATTGCTCCAAATTAGTGTCACATGATCCTTCAGAAATCACTCTAATATGATGATTTGATGCTCAAGAAACATTTATGATTATTATCAATGTTGAAAACCGTGAGATTTTATTTTATAGCATTTATTTGAAATATAACATTATAAATGTCTTTACGGTCACTTTTAATCATTTTAATGCATCTTTGCTCAGTAAAAGTACGTATTTCTTTTTAAAAACAATCGTACTGACCTCAGACTTTTGAACGGTAGTGTATTTATTATTCACGTATATTCATATTTATAGGGGCTACACTCTTAGCCCTTAAACCGTACAAATATTATATACCACCGTCTTTGATAAAGTTTTGTCTGTCCATTTATGGTGTTTTTATTTATTTTGGAGGTATTTTTGAATTTATTTACTTCAAAAAGTACCATATTTTCTATGTAAATTATGCTTATTTTTATGTTTTATTTTCACCTGCTATACCCAATGTTTAGATCTATGTGGATAATTATGCAAATTAGCACATATGTAATTAGATTATGCAACATTTGTCCATGTTAACAAACAATTGCAAAAAAACTTGCAATACATTTTTTGTTCGTCTTGATGTAAGTAATCAACTTACTTGATTATCATTTTCATGATGATATCTAAAGGTAAAAAGTTTTACCCTATTCACGTGAGAGAAATAATGACCCCCATTTTGGCTTAAAATGACTGGACTGTTAATAACAGAACGAAGCGGCGCAAGAAAGAGAATTGAATGCATCCATGAACTTCTAAGGATCATGGTTCTGGTTTGTCCACACACCTTTGGCTTTCTGCTCGCTCTCCTGCTGGCTGCTGTTGCTGAGCGTCAGGCTGCAGTTGCTGTTACTGTTGCAGGACAGGTTTCCGTCGAAGGCCTTGGACGGGGATCCCGCCTCCTCTTCCCGATGGATCTCCGGGATCTCTCCTCCTAAACTCTCCACCTCCACCGTGCTGCTGTCGGACTCGCTGCGTCCCCCGGCCCGCTCCTCCACCAGGGGTCCTTCGGGCAGAGAGGCGTGTTGAGGACTGGCGGGCAGCGAAGGCGCGCGGATCTCGGGCAGAACCTCGGCGGGACCTTCGGCTACGGCCGGAGACTCGGGAGACGTCGGAGGCGTGTTGAGGACCGAGTTGGTGCCGCTGCTGGGATTCTCCTGCAGCTTCTCCTCTGCGATCTCCTCTTCGTCGTTGTCCCGGGCCGGTTCGGTGCTCGGCTCGTCTGGAACGGCTCCCGCGGGAGGAGGAGGAGAGTTCGCCGCCTCCGTGTCCGAGTCCGAGAACAGATCTTTTAAAATCTTCTTGGGCCATTGAACTTGGATGCTGGACCAAACGTCCTTCTGGCCTTTGGTACGAGAGCTGGGCGACCGGTCATCGATCCCAGTGGATGTTTTGGCTCTTTTCTCTGGGATTTCCCAGAATCCTGAGCAACCGCTTTTATTCTTCTCCTTGACGCCATTGTATTTCTTCGAGGTTTTCGGATGCCCTTTTGGTATTTCCTTGGGCTGAAGTTCAGCTGCTTCGTCTTCAGAACTGCTTTCTCCTCGATCCTCCGACGGGCCTCGTTCTTCCAACTTTTTCGGCGAACTACTTGGTAGCCAATCGCTGCCTCGACTGCTTCTAGTTTTGCCCTTCGTCGGGCTTTTCAAGTCTGCTTTTTTTCTTCTTCCGCCGGATCCTTCGGCGTCCACCTCAAACTGGCTCTTCCTCTTGCCCGATTCTGGGCTTTCTTGGACGGCGGGTTCCTCGTCGACGACTGCGGGAGCTTTGAAGCCTTCAGACGGGCTTCCGGTTTCCCAGTGCTGTGGCGTGAGCGAGCGCTCTGGAGGACCTCCTTTCCGAAGACTCGCTCGTCCTCCTGGATGATCCTCTTCGTCGTGATCGGCGTCATCATCTTCTTCTCGTTCACTGTCGTCTGTGGAGCTTTCCGAGCCTAGGGGAAACAGAGGTCATACTCGAAAAAAGCTTTCCTGAATCCTGAAGGAGTGTATTTGGTAGGGCTGGGTAATGAATATCGATTTCTCGATATTAATCGATTCTCATTTTTACGAACCGATATCGATTCTTAAATCTCAAGAATCGATTAGTCATCCTGTTTCATTTGAATGAATGGATCATTGTATCGCGGCTGCGCGCATCCAAAAAAAAATTCGCAATAATCTTTGTCCTTTGTTACTATTGATATGAAACAAAGTCTCAATTTTCAAATTACGTCCATTTTCTTTAGAAATTCAAAAACATAAATAGCGTTTTGTCGCTGTGGCGTGAGATCGCTCTGGAGAAGCAGCAGCGCTGATCTCTCTTCCGGCTTAATAATACCAGTCACAGCGCCAAATAAACATGAATGAGCATCTGAAAGTGTGTTAAAGATCGAGTACAACTTATCCAAATCCGTATCGTGTCACATTGATTCACAATCAGCGTTTCAACCGTGGAAAGACGTCAGTTAAACAGCTTGTAATCAATGTCATCGTCATATTTACCTCAGAAAACCCACATCAACTCGTTAGTCAGCTAGAAAAAATACTAAATATATACACCATATTACATATGCATTATAATCTTAATGTTCTTCAATATTTAATGCATATTTTATTAAATCTGCCAAGTTTTTATGACAGTCACCATTTAAATGTTTATATTTCATATAATCTTCTTATTATAAAACTAAATAAAAATGTCATTTAAGTGTTTGTATAGCTACAAAACAGTTCATTAATACCTTCATATTAGGCTAATGAAGTCTATAGGCTACAACTAGACTCCCATAGTTTACAGCATTAGTTCAGAGATTTGATTTCCTTGAGAAAAATGGCCATTTATTGTAAACAGATATCCAAAATAATCGATAATGAATCTAATCGTAATTGAATCGAATTGCAAGCTTGTGAATCGAAATCGAATCGAATTGTGAAATTTGTCTCAATACCCAGCCCTAGTATTTGGCACAGGAATATAATACTCCATCGTAAGTCCAACTAGGCTTTTGAAACTTTAGCCGAGAATCCATAAGTCAGAATGCATGAAATAGCATTGGACACTGGTGAAGTGTGCAATTTCTCAGACACTAGTTGCACAAAAGTGAATTGGAAGAACAATGACTTTTTCCAAATATGTTTTCCAAACACTCCATTACTATTCCACACAGATGTCAGGCTGCTAAATCAATCAGATCAATGTTTTTGAAGTCACACAAAATCACTGTGCGTCACCCGTCAGGACCAATGATTCACTGACACTGAGTTTTTACTATAGAAAAATTGCACACTTTACTTTATAAAAAAAAAAATATATATATATACATATATATATAAGGCTCATAATTACAGTGAATGTAAAGGTACCTGGGAGGCCGTTGAGAATAGATGTGATCTCGATGGGGTTGACGGGCGTCAGCTGGTTTAGTTCGTCACCACAATCCTCCATCTTGGAGAAGACATCACTGCCAGAGTTCGGTTTCGACAGCCGACTGATGCGATTTCTAGGTAAAGGGAAGTCCTCTCTGTCCGTCAGTCTCTCTATTCGGTCTCTTTCTCGCTCTACTTTATTCTGTCATTAAACAAAGAGAGCAAATTAAGATTGTAGCCCCTATAAATATGAATATACATGAGCAACACACTGCCGTTGAAGAAATTCATGCTTTTATTCAGCAAGGACATTTATAATGTTACAAAAGATTGTATTTCAAAATAAATGCTGTTCTAATAATCCCAGTTTCCACAAAAATCTGATTTATATATTAGAATTAGGTCTGTGCAAAAATTAATTGCGATTAAACGCATCCAAAATAAAAGTCTGTGTTTACATAATATATTTGTGTGTGCTGTATATAATTATTTTGTATATATAAATACACACACATGCATGTATATATTTAAGAAAATGTGTTATTCATATAAGAAATATTTATATTTATATAATATAGATTATGTATTTATACAGAATTTAAGCACAAATAATTCTTAAATATATACATGCATGCATAGGTATTTATATATACAAAATAATTATATCCAGCACACACAGATATATTATGTAAACACAGACTTTTATTTTGAATGTGATTAACCGCAATTAATTTTTGCACAGCCCTATTTAGAATGATTTCAGAAAGATCATGTGACACTGAAGACTGGAGTAATGATGCTGAAAATTCAGCTTTAATCACAAGTCTTAGGAAACACACACATATTGCAATAGAAAAACCTTTTTTTGAATTGTAATATTTCACAACATTACTGTTTTTTTTTATTATATTTAGCGTCATTGAGCACACAACAGTAGAGTGTTCAACTCGCATGACTTGATTTCATTAGAGAAAAAAAAAATCAGAAAATCTTCTTGACTGTACCTTTATTTTTTTGCGGTGCTTTATTTTAGAGACGTTCTTATTGGCTGGTCTGACGATCTTATCGGCTTTGACCCACTCGTCATACCTGTTAAGAGAAACAGTTGGTCAACATTTACTAATACGCCTCCAAAACTGATAAAACTCTGCGTCTTGTTGCAATAATGATGTGCAAAGTCCAAATAATGAGAAATTACATTGTACAAGTCACACAATTCCAATATATATAGTCACTATTAATGCTACGTTCACACCGGACGCGAATAGCGCGTCAAATTCGCGTTTAGTTTGACGCTTGACCACTTTGTGTTAATTCGCGCGTCAAGAGCGAAACTGACGCGGGTAAAATAAAAAGTTTGAAGCGAAATTTACGCGCGTCAAAACCGAAACCCGTTGACGGCCATCTTTGTTTATGTTGATCGAGCATTCATCGAGAGAGTCACCGCTCTGTATTTGCTCTGGAGAGCTAGAACAGCGGCGTGGCGATCATCGTCGTCGTATTTGTGTCCACCGGACCCGTTTGGCGAGTTTCACCATTTGCTTGCTCCAGGAGCTAAGCTTGGATAACGGCCGCTGTCAGCAGTACTTCCGCCTGTCCCGCGCCCAGTTTGATGACCTGTTGTCCCGCATCGGAGCGAGGATCACCCTCGCCCTCATCCACCTAATCAAGCTGTCATTTGATTTGATTTGATTTATTGGTTTATTTAAAAGGGGACAGTGCAATTTCATAAAACGCATGAACAAACATGGTTATAAAAGCCAGAATTAGCCAAAAGGCTTTTTTTCATCTGTAGTCCAGGGGATAGAATTTATTTATTTTTGAATTTATTTATTAATAGAATTTATTTTTGTTTTGATGATAAATAGAGCCAGCTTCCAAAAGTTATTAACTTGTCCTGTGATTTTTTTTTCTCTCTCACGTCCAGACACGAACTTATACACATATGTTGATTACATAATACTATTTCATATAATCTAGATATGGAATGAATAACATTCAATACAAAATGAACATGTCTCGTATATAGAAATAATGTTTTTTTAAGTGATAAAATATTTGCTTTGTTGTGCATTAGAACCACATCATATTACAAAATAATTTATTGAAGCATCCAGACACTTCACCACGTGAGCAAGCAGGCTCCTGATTGGTTAACGCGGCGCGAATTCACACCAACGTTCCGATTTTTCAACTCGGACGGCAGACGCGAATTCGCTAAACTAAATCATTTATATGTAACGCTCTTAACGCGCCAGCCGCTCAATTCGCGCGAACTTGACGCGCGAATGAGGCGTATTCGCATCTTCCGCGCCGTAAATTTTTTATGTGCGTAACGCGTCTTTGCATTGACTTAACATTGAAATCATTCGCGCCTGACGCGCTATTCGCGTCCGGTGTGAACGTAGCATTAAGAGAATAAACACACAGTATGAATAAAACATTAGCTGCATTTACATGGACCCCAATAATCCGCTTGCAATCAAACTAGTAGCACAGTCTGGAAAAGAAAAATCACATTTAGCGACGTCAAACAAAATGAAATTCAATTTAAGCCGTTTCTAATCCGATGGAGAGGACATGTAAACACTTGATCAGATTGAAAACCGAACCTGAAACAAACAGTGTCCATGTAAATGGCCATGATGTTCAGAAGGTCCTGCTCTGTTTTGGTCAGCAGCAAGAAATCAGCTTCAAGTCTCAGTGCTTGTACAAATCAGAAATATCCACACAACAAAACTTGATAATTGATCTCCAACCTAGTCTCATGGGTCATTCACACCGACAACAATTTGCAAGGGCAAAACACCCAGAAATCATTCACTTTCAATGAGAGCTTGAAGGAAAAACCTCCAGAAGTGAGCAAAGATGGCAAAATGGGTTTCATATGGCGGTGTCACATAAAAATACAGAAAAGCAACCAAAAGGTATGTAAAGTGCCAAATATTAAAATCAACCGAACCAACGTTCTTCCTCGGCCTGAAAGACGATAGTAAGGGGCTGCTTTCGTAACCAGATCCAAGATGCATTTTGGTCAATCGAATCACAAGTAGACGAGAGACACATTCACGTTTACACCCGCCCTTTTTCTCCACTTTCAAACACTTCTGTCCTGATTTCTTCCAGGGGAGGCGGGTAAATGTATGGGTTTCTATCAGATCTATTTACACACCAGAGAAAACAGAAAAACACAAGGAGAACATCAGCTTTGGTTTCTGCACTGACAGCCGCAAGTTCATGTTCAATGTGTACGCATTAGATCAGTAGTCAGAGATGAGGTGCCTGTTCGATCACATGAGCGTTTACACTACGAAAGCAATCCGGTCGAATGTGTTTCCAACTACCCAGTGGAAGTGTGTGAAAGTGGAGTTTTAGACCCCGTTTACACCTGTATTTAGCGTCGTCCACTTGCGATCCGATCGACCAAAGCGCATCCTAATTACAGGTGTAAACGGCCTCACACACACACACACACACACAACAGATTGCACACAGTCCAAAAGCACGGTGTTCACAAAGTATCAGCTTCACATTACAAGCACTAATTGCTAAAACTACCCAAGTTTCCCAGATTAGTGCATCAAATGTTTCAAAGTTTTGAGGCACTAATTAGTAAAATAGATATCCATTAATTACAGCAGTGAAATAACCTTTGCATGGGCAGAAATCTGGATCACACATTTAATACTAATTTGCATCCACTGCATTGCGATTTAAACAAATTTCCACATGTTAAAACAACAAAAAAAGCAATGTCACTTGACGTGTCCATCGAACTGCAATAGAGCGTTGGCCGTACGTTCACCTCACCCTGGTTCCCTCGACAAAACAGATTTTTCCATTGGGTTTTGGATTATAAGCACAGTGACTAATAAAAGTTACACATTTTGTTCATCATGATAATCTTCACAAATGAGGTCTAAATACAATCTGCAAAAATAAAAAGCTATGAACAAACTTCACCACAGACGGACGACTTCAACCTCACAACCATTAGGCTTCGCCAACTCCTTAAGTCCTTCCTTAAAAACATTTCCCCTTAAAGTTTGAGCTTAAAACACAAGTAGTGCAGCCTTTTAAAGGATTAGTTCACTTTTGAAAAAACTTTTGCTGATAATTTACTCGCCCCCATGTCATCTAAGATGTCCATGTCTTTCTTTCCTCAGTCGAAAAGAAATGAAGGTTTTTGATGAAAACATTCCAGGATTTTTCTCCATATAATGGACTTCAATGGGAACCAGACGGTCCGAGGTCCAAAAGACAGTTAATAACAGTTTCAGATGCAGCTTTGTAACGTCACGTAATACGTAATTACGTTCAAAAGGTCACGGGCGACGTAGCCGGAAGTACAGAATCAAAATCGTCCGACACCGTTGTTTTACCTTTTAATTCCTTTTTTTGTAAACGGCGTTTGAGTTAGTTTGCACGTTCAACCTATGCGTTCAACTTGTAAACACTGACCCTGTACTTACGGCTACGTCGCCCGTGACCTTTTGAACGTAATTACGTATTACGTGACGTTACAAACGCGCCTCACAGAATAGAGCAAGGCTGGCATTTGTCCTTAGAAAAGTTACATTTTTGGGATAAGTTGTGAAATAACCGATCGTTTCGCACGATGAGACCCTTATTCATCGTCTGGTGTCGTTTAAAGACATTTGAAGCTGCATCTGAAACTGTTATTAACTGTCTTTTGGACCTTGAACCGTTTGGACCCCATTGAAGTCCATTATATGGAGAAAATCCTGGAATGTTTTCATCAAAAACCTTAATTTCTTTTCGACTGAGGAAAGAAAGACATGGACATCTTGGATGACATGGGGGTGAGTAAATTATCAGCAAATGTTTTTTCAAAAGTGAACTACTCCTTTAATGTCATTTAATGTCCCTGACGACATGTGAAGTCCCACACAGACACTCGATGTAGAATAAAACAGAGCTTGTGTTCCCCACAGACCTTATTCCAGGCATTTAACCCTTTCAAAAACCCATCGAGAAGCTCGTTTCCAGGTTTTGGCCTACAAAAACTCCACATGCACCAGCCTTTCTAACTCCAGGACTCGAATCTGCTTGGGGCTACCAATTTTTTGGCAAATGCAAACAAATGAGGCATGAGTTCCCAGGGTCCTGCCTTACCTGACGTTCCAGCCACAGTAGTGCACCAGGTAGAGCACCTCTCCCCCCTCCAGGTCTGACTCTTTGACAGTGGCTTCGTACGTCTTCAGATTTCGGCCTCGCCCATACCTCACCTGCACCTTCATCCCAGGAGGGTAACACTCAAACTCCTCCCCTTCCTCCCACTCCTGACTGCTGACATCCCTGCAAGAAAGACAATTCAGTACTTCCCGTTTCCTGGCCCTAGGCTTTTCCCACAACCTCCCTCCCCAAAAAACCCACCCCGAAACCTCGCTTTCTCAGAAATCTACATTTTCCTCATCTTTCCCTGTCGGATAAGTCTAACGCTCCTCCTGAACATCGGAGGAAGACATTATGGGGTCATCAGCCGGCTGTCTGACTCTGAACTTCAACCTGGAATATATTAAGAAGCTGGTCTAAAACTGCCTGAACATGAATCTTCTGTCATCACTTACTCGCCCTCATGAAACCTGTGTTTCTTGTTCCATTTGAGGAATCTCAAGCTGCTCTTTTTATATAATGAAAGCATTGGCTGTCAAGCACCAAAAAGGACTGAAATAAATAAACATGACCAAGGCATAAAAAAATAAATAAAAGATTGGTTCCGGTTGGTCGTCAGTTGAGGTCATGGGTCGGTAGGGATTTATTTATTTTTTTTCTCCAGTGGCAGCAAGGGATAGGAAGGAAATTATTATTATTATTTTTTATTTTACTTTACAGTAGCAATGGATAGGATACTCTATTTTTTCATAAAATAGGCTCCCTGTACACTACAGCATGTTACACACACACGCTGATTTTAAATGTGTGAGCGGGGGCAAACGTGGTTGCCTTATTGTAAAGCGTTACTGATTAGTTATACACCGATTCAGATGTCTCGAGAGTTCAGTGTTGGAAAGGTCAGTTGTTTTTAACCGTTTATTAAAACGAATCGGTTCAAATGAGTCAGTTCGCGAAATGGCAAATCATTATCGGACGTGTTCATTATCCCGGCGGTTAGGACATCCCACAAGATTTGTGTCATCACAGAAAACATTTCATCACTGGATAGTATGTTTATATGTCAGCTGAATGTGTGGAATGCTTTTCAAAGATAAGGCAAATGTATTTTAGCACAATTCCCACCCAGCGGTAGCCTGGTTAAACCCATTCTCTGGCAAAGCGTCATAGACAAGGGGCGTCTTTGTATATATTCAATAAATGTTACAAATATGATAAAAATCATATATATAAATAAATATGTAAAAAATAATAATGCACATTTAAGTAAAAAATCTACAATGATCTAACAAAGAAAATATTAAAGTGATTTGTACTTGCAAAAAGTGATTTTCGGAAAAAAAAAATGGAGACAGATGCATGGTGTGGTAATGCCATCTACTAACCACTAGAGCCCGACCGATAAAGGATTTTGAAGGCCGATACAAATATTTTTGGGTTTTAAAATCCGATATTCCGATATATCGGACGATATTTTATTATTATTATTTTTTTTTAAACTGGAGATGATTAGTCACAAATTTTGTCATGCTTATTTGAGTTAAGAGAACTGATGGGGATGTTCTTTTAATTGTTACTCAAGCAATGTATGTCTCGTGACCAACTCAACGAGTGTTGCCAACAGGGACGGTGTAGAGTGCCCTCTGGTGGACAAACTATACAACTCCAACACTCATGACATGGTTCAAGCGTGTTTCGTTTGTTTTTATTTTATTTTTTAAATATTAATTTATCGGCCATTATAACTGCCGATACTGATAGTTTGGAAAATGCCTAATATCGGCCGATAATATCGGTCTGCCGATAAATCCGTCTGGCTCTACTAAACGCCAATGCTAATTAACAAAAACCTGTAAAGAATGGCTACCGGTACTTTTATGGAAATTTGAATATTGTTTTTAAATGTTTTTTGGAGCTTGACAGCCTGTGGTCATTATATGAACATTTTGCTAAACGTCTCCTTTAGCGTTTCACTGAACAAATACAGTCATACAGGATTGGACCAACATGAGGGCGAGTGAGTAATGATTTTTCTAACTAGAAGATATTTCAAATGTGACTTTGAACTTCAAGAGTTCAAGATGTGTGTGTGTGTGTGTGACAGGGAAACGGTCAAAGTGCAGCAAGAGGGGCACAGCGAAGCTCAGCAAAGGGGCAAATCACAATCACGTTAGAGAGCAGAGAGGAAGCCACGTTAGACAGTTATAGCACACTGAACTCTACCGCTCAAATCACTTCACAAAGTTCAACCGAGAAACAACCCTGGTTAGTTAGCAGCACACAACCTTCAACTAGTGATGCAACAACTGAGCTGGTGCTAGGCAGGACCCTGGTTCCACACAGTTATTGATTCAATACAGAACATGAAGGGAATTGGAAAACCAACACTGCAGGATGACAGTTGAGACGGCAGCAAAAAAAGCATCTATGAAAACCAGCATCTATGAAATAATCAGATCACTGCAACGTGAAGGAGATTAGTTAGGCAGTTTAATCTCAAAAACGCATCCAAATGCTTCAAATTAGAGACAACGCAACCAGATTTAGTTCAGGGACTGACGTGTAGAGGTGGGAATCGTTTGAAATGTAACAGTTCGGATTCCATTCTCAGTTCCGTTCCATTCATTAATGATGACATTTAGAATTTTGAACATGACTAAACCGTAAATCAAGAACCGATTATTATAAAGTCATGAAAATAAAGCTTTTTTGCAGAACAGAACGGCTTCTCGATTCCCAACCCTACCCGGGCACAAGGCTCGACAGGATCTCAGCATCAGGGTCTGTTCTCATCCACACAACCACACAGCAGAACACTAAAGGCATGATATGAGAGAGCGGGAAGCGTCGGGAAACACTTGGGAAGCAGTGGAAGAGCTGAACTAGTCAGTCCATCGCTCAACTGAGCTTCAAAGTCACACCTGAATAGTTCAAGACAAAACTCACAGATCCGAAGTGATCATTTTCCCACAAAAACTGGATTATAATCAGCGACAGGATGCATTTAATTTTTCCAAAAGTGAAAAATTCGGTTTCAAATAAATTCTGTTCTTTTAAACTTTCTATTTTTTCGAACAAAATTTATCCACAAAAATATGAAGCAGCACAACTGTTTTCAACATTGATAATAATCAGAAATGTTTCTTGAGTGATTTCTGAAGGATCATGTGACACTGAAGAAATTTGGAGCTTTGATCGCAGGAATAAATTACACTTTACTATATATTCACATAGAAAACAGTTATTTGAAATTGTAATAATATTGCACAATTTTTAACAGTATTTCTGATCAATTAATCTGAGGCCAAACTTTTGAAAGATGGCGTATGATGACATAATTGACTCACAAACTCACAATTATGTTTATTTCTTATTTTAAAGACATTAAATCGAAATAAATTGAACTTTGGCTTTATTCTATCACCAGCTGGCGGTGATATAAGAGTCAAGAATGAATAAAAATATCTAACAAATGAAATTCACAGCAATTCCTGCATTGATCATTTAAATCTAACTTTTATATCCAAGAGACGGGAAAAATAAAAAGTGCAGCGAAATTTTTGCTGGAGACGTGGGATGGTTCAAGATAAGATGGAAAAGGGGTGTGTGTGTGCGTGAGAGAGAGAAAGCAAGCTAAAAAGGCACGCGCTTCGGCCAACATGCAGTTTCAATAAGCGGGCGAGTGACATGAGACTCAACCAGAGAGAAACATCCAGCATCAAAATCAGTCAAACGTTTCCACAAAACACCATTATAAGTGCTTTCATGATCTCACTTTTTGAGCGTTTGTCTCCAAATTCTCTCCGGCTTCGCCTATCATGCATCATTCTCGAAGCACATCTCGTTTTTGTCTCCGTTTCTCTCTCTCTCTCCCTTGAGATTCTCCTTCAGAGATGCACTGAAGCTCAGAGATGAAGATACACCTACCCTGACTGATCTTTGCTGTCGGCTTCCTCACACGGCTCCTCCTTCACGCTCTCGGTGACGTTACTCTCCGCTGCCGGTCCGCACTCTTTGCCCTCTTCGTTTATATCGTTCTCCTCTTCATCAGCGTGGTCATCATCATCATCATCATCATCATCATCCCCCTCCTCATTCACGCTGCTGACGTCCGCTTTATCTTCACATGGTGCCGTGGTCTCGGTGTTCTCCTCCTGAGGACAAACAACACGTCACCCTCACCGTTATAATCTTGCTATTAATATGATTTGACCCTAATTAAACTATGATTTAGCTACATTTGTAAATGCATTAGTGTTTTCGTTTCAGCAGCTTGTGTTGGGGGGAAAAAAAGCATGACTTATAAATAAACATGAGGTCAGACAATCCTGCTGAGAGACAAAATACACAGCTGTGTGTCTCAAGTCTTTCAAAGTCAATACTAGTGTACTGTACAGTCAGCAGCTAGTGAAAAAGTAATAAATCGCACCATAAAGTTCCTAAAAACATGGTGACAATATGTTTTAAATAATTATCAAATGAACATGTTATAAAAAAACAAGAGTATTGATCAGCAAAAAAGGAGACATCATCAAAACTGATGATTACATTTTCCCACGATCAATAAAAACAAATATATAAATATATAAATGCATAAATAAATGTTTTTTACACATGATTAACACCACTTTAGTGAGTGAGTGTCCAATTATAATTATATATATATATTTTTTTTTTCCTTCACATTTTTATACATACACTACCGGTCAAAAGTTGGGAATAATTACTATTTTTGCTCACGACAAATTTATTTGATCAAAAATACAGTAAAAACAGTGAAATATGCCTGTGATGAATGAGTAGTATGAGTATGGGTAGTATAAGTATGAGAAGTGTTAGTATGGGTAGTATGAGTAGTAATGGTGTGGGTAGTATTACTGTGGGTAGTATGAATAGTATTAATATGGTAATATGAGTAGTATGAGTGTGGGTAGTATGAGTGTGGGTAGTATGAGTGGTATTAGTATGAGTCGTATGGGTAGTATGAGTGTGGGTAGTATGAGTAGTAATAGTATGGGTATGATGAGTAGTATTAGTATGAGTAGTATGGGTAGTATGAGTGTGAGTAGTATGAGTAGTAATAGTACGAGTAATATGAGTAGAAATTAGTATGAGTAGTATGGGTAGTATGAGTGTGGGTACTATGAGTAGTATTAGTATGAGTCGTATGGGTAGTATGAGTGTGGATAGTATGAGTAGTAATAGTATGGGTATGATGAGTAGTATTAGTATGAGTAGTATTAGTATGAGTCGTATGGGTAGTATGAGTGTGGGTAGTATGAGTAGTATGGGTAGTAGGAGTGTGGGTAGTATGCGTGTGGGTAGTATGAGTAGTAATAGTATGGGTAGTATGAGTAGTATTAGTGTGGGTAGTATGCGTGTGGGTAGTATGAGTAGTAATAGTATGGGTAGTATGAGTAGTATTAGTGTGGGTAGTATGCGTGTGGGTAGTATGAGTAGTAATAGTATGGGTAGTATGAGTAGTATTAGTGTGGGTAGTATGCGTGTGAGTAGTATGAGTAGTAATAGTATGGGTAGTATGAGTAGTAATAGTATGGGTAGTATGAGTAGTATTAGTGTGGGTAGTATGCGTGTGAGTAGTATGAGTAGTAATAGTATGGGTAGTATGAGTAGTAATAGTATGGGTAGTATGAGTAGTATTAGTGTGGGTAGTATGCGTGTGAGTAGTATGAGTAGTAATAGTATGGGTAGTATGAGTAGTAATAGTATGGGTAGTATGAGTAGTATTAGTGTGGGTAGTATGCGTGTGAGTAGTATGAGTAGTAATAGTATGGGTAGTATGAGTAGTAATAGTATGGGTAGTATGAGTAGTATTAGTGTGGGTAGTATGCGTGTGGGTAGTATGAGTAGTAATAGTATGGGTAGTATGAGTAGTAATAGTATGGGTAGTATGAGTAGTATTAGTGTGGGTAGTATGCGTGTGAGTAGTATGAGTAGTAATAGTATGTAGGGCTGTCAACTTTAGTCGTTTAGTCGACTAATCGGTCGATGCCGTCTTGGTCGACTGACATTCTTATTGGTCGACCAGTTGCATTTTTTTTTTTTTTTTTAACCAATAGAAGAATTTTTCAATGATTTAGTCCTTGATATTTATTCATTTATAAGCAGTTATTTATTACTGTATTCTAAATATAATTAGCCTATGTTTTGTCCCCAACTTTAAAATGCTTTAATTGAGGCTATTTTTGTAACTGCGCCACAGTTTAGCGCGCACACACAATACACTCGGGAACCGCACCTGTGGCCGGCTGCGCTGCTGCTCGCCCTCGGTAAGGGATGCTGTATTCATTCAGTTAGAACGCTGCTTGTTTTGGCTTTAGTCGACAAAATGTCCAGGAAATCGAAATCTTTTGTCTGGCTGCATTTTAAAACAAAGACGAAAAGACTGTGGAGGGAGGCGATCGCGTTGCTCCATTATGAGCGCGCAAGTCGTGCGCCTACATTTGAAATCGAACTTGAGCGCGCAAAAGACGCGAGCAGCCTTTTAACGGCTATATCCTGCTGACTCAATAGTGTTTTCTTAATGTTTTCGTATTTATTTGTACACTTGACGCATTTGAAAATAGCCTAAATAATGCAACAAAACGAAAATAAACCTATACGCGGTCCTACAGCCTATTATTAGGATTGTTTTTAAGTTATTTGGGTTTTTTGTGTGTTGTTTAAAACGCCTTGATCGTCAGGACTAAAGTTAACCCATAGCTTTGAAAGTAAAGAAGAATATAAAGCCTGTATAAACGAGAGCTTTTGTTGGGATTTTTCATTATGTGGCAGATAGCAGTTATATTTTGTGCAGCGTGTGGTGTGGTCAGGTGCGCGATTGTGACTGTTACTATAGACCTAGGACAGAGCACTTCACTTTTTGCAGTTAAAAAATCACTTAATTTTCAAAGAATTGTATTATTATTATAGTTTTATTTATTTGTGATGTTTTTTCGTTGTTGTTTTATAAATGGTCAATGACAATTGTTTAAAAAATGTTTAATCAAAAAATCACGTTTTTTTTTTTTAGTCGACTAATCGTTGTGCAGGAGTCGACTTTGGTCGACTAAGGATTTCTTTGGTTGAATACAGCCCTAATAGTATGGGTAGTATGAGTAGTAATAGTATGGGTAGTATGAGTAGTATTAGTGTGGGTAGTATGCGTGTGGGTAGTATGAGTAGTAATAGTGTGGATAGTATGAGTAGTATTAGTATGGGTAGTATGAGAAGTATGAGTAGTATGCCACAGCAGAAAACAGAGGTGATGTTTAGTACCTTGAGCAGATGCTGTGTGTTGGATGTTTCTGGTTCATTGAGGGCTTTTTGTTCTTCTTCTGTGCTTGAAGAGACACTGATTCCTCCGCCGACCGTTTCCTCAGCGTTCTCCTCACTCTTCCCACTCGTCTTCTCACCCGTTTTATACGGCAGATCCATGCGGAAGGTGATCCCTGTGGAGGTGCAGTAGTCCTCAAAGCCATACAGGTATCTGCAGGAGATCCGAAACAGTTATCCATACACATTCGACAGGATACTACAGCCAATCATCATAAAGCTGATATTCATTTGGTCCAAAATACAATAAAACAGACATATTGTGAAACATTAGTACAATTTAAAACAGCTGTTCTTCTATGTGAATATATAGTAAAGTGTAATTTATTCCTGTGATCAAAGCTGTATTTTCAGCATCATTACTCCAGTCTTCAGTGTCACATGATCCTTCACAAATCACTCTAATATGATGCTCAATTATAGCAGGTGCTCATTTATTAATAATGTTTCCTATTAATAGTAAATGTTGAAAACAGCTTCTGCTACTTTCATATTTTTTTAGGATTCTTTGATTAATGGAAATTTCCAAAAGAATGGAATTTGAAATAAAAAACATTACATTTATTTAATGTCCCTTTTGACAGAATAAAATTATACATTTAAATATTATTAATTAATGCAAACTAGGGGTGGGCGATATGGAAAAAATATCATATCACGATTTTTTTAGGAAAATCACGATCACGATTTTTTATCACGATTCTTTTTCAAGTTGGTTTTAATATTTTGCAAGTGGCTGTTTATTACAGCCAAACTAATGTCCTTATGTTAAAAACAAAGCCTTAGGTAACAAAATAAAAAAAAGGCATACATTTAGGCCAGTGGCGAAGATAAAAATCTTTGTCATTATTTTCTTTGTTATTAAAAAAATAAGACAAGATAAACATTACACAAATTAATATTCAAATTAAATAAATAGTGCTATATTTTTCAGATGCACTAGGTGTATTTAGCAGTAGTATTGAAGAAAGTAATTAAATTAAACAAATATGAAATTAAAACACTACAGAGACTTCACTGAATAAATTGATTCTTATTAAAGCTACTATTAAAGTTCTCAGTCAGTGAGTGATTTTCTCCTTGTGTTTTTTTTTTCTTTTACTAAAGAGATTCCCTCAAAAATGAAAATGGTCTTAATTTACTCTCTCAAGATGTTTTAAACCCGAATAAGTTTCTTTCTTCTGTTGAAAATAAAAGTTATTTTGAATAATGTGGGTAACCGAACAGTTGCTGGTCTCCTTATAGTTTTTTTTTATAGGTTCTCTCCTGGAAGTTAATGGGGACCAGCAACTGTTTGGTTACCCACATTAAAAAAAATTGTCTTTTGTGTTCAGCACAGGAAAGAAATTAATACAGGTTTGGAACAACATTAGAGTGAGTAAATAATGACGGATTTTTTTTTTTTTTTTTTTTTGTGAACTATCCCTTTAAGGACATGCGGCAGTATTATTCCTGTCGCTTTTAGACCAGCACGCGACGCGTTTAATATAGACGCATATTACACCAGATATTCTCTCAAATGTTTGCTTTTACTTTAGACATAGCCTGTTTATGTAAACATTGTGTGTATTTAACAGTATTATCATAATAAGACTCGAGAGATAACTTATTCAGTATTCAGTATTCAGGCGCTGTTTGACAGACTTCTAGTGCCTGTGAGCGCCGTGGATATGCGGTCAGGAAAGCGCACGTTAGAACAGCGCATCAGCGCGTGAATTAAATGTTTAACCGGCAAGGCTTATGCAAATAATGAACTTTTGTGAATTGCAGTGTCCCGTACCTATTCATTAACATGTGATAGGCTACGTCGCGTTGTACAGTTGAGACTGAGGCGCCAGAACTGAACTGATAGAATGCACTGTAACACGATACTACGATATTTCTTCAAAAGCAGATCGTGGAGACATTTTAATCGTCCACGATTAAAAATCGTCATATCGCACACCCCTAATGCAAACATTATCGGTTTTCACACAAATATGAAACAGCACAACTGTTTTTAACATTGATAATAATCATAACTGTTTCTTGATCATCAGATCCTCATATTGTGATTTGTGAAGGATCATGTGACACTGAAGACTGGAGGAATGATGCTGAAAATACACAGGAATAAATGACATTTTCCGATATATTCACAGCTGTTTTACATTTCATTAATATTTCACAATATTACAGCTTTTTTGATCTTATTGAGCATGAGACAACTTTAAAAAACATTTAAAAGCCTAATTTATTTGAAACTTTGACCGTTTAATAGTAACTTCCGACTTTTGGTATTCAGATGATCTGATTCAAACTGAGCATGAGACTGAGCCTGAGGCACTATGGGTATGATGTTTAGTACGGGTCCGTCATCACAGAAGAACGAGAGAGTAACAGACAGAGCGCTTGCTCTCTAAAGCACAAACGTTTGAAATGCCACAGCCGAACAGTCATGTTTGCGGTCACTGTCATCCTGAAGACGAACACGCACGTACTTCCTGTAGGCACACTTGACGTTGTAACCGGCTGCGGAGTTGAGCACAGGGATGCCCAGATCCTGATACACCTGCTTCCAGACAGACCCGCTCTCGATCTGCAACACAACGAGGGAACACGTTCTGCTCAGCGAGTCAAAGCCAATGCAGACCAAACCACAGAAACACAACTCACATTGTCGAATCCTCCGAGCTTGTGCACCAGCCGGTAGAGTTTAAAAAGATTCAGATTCTTGTAGCCCAGCACGGGGCGTTTATTGATAGGAGTTCCTGAAAAAAACAGAAGAAGCTAGTTAGTGAGAGTTTCAACGTAAAATACAAACATATGCAAAAAAACAAACAAAAGATGTTCAAGTGGATGACAACCTCCGGTGTTGTTACTGCTAACTACAGGGGCCGTTTACAATAATAACAATATTAATAATAGTATTTTATTGTAATATTATTGATAACAATATTATCGGCCGATATTAGGCATTTTCCAAACTATCGGTATCGGCAGTTATGATGGCCCAGGGCTCCAGACTAACTTTTTTTACTAGGAGCGCTGTTGCCCCTGACTGAAAATTTTAGGAGCGCAAGCAAAAAATTTAGGGGCACACCTTAAATAAGCTCGCAATGCAATTATTCAAATTTCCCACAAAATAACTGTAATACTGACAAATTCTTTAATAATAAATAGACTTAACATTATGATATGCTGTTTTATTTTAAGTTCACAGGGCTCCAGACCCAAAGTTGAGGGCAGCATCACCTCAAAAGAGAACTCACAGTTCTAAAAAAAAAAAAAAAAAAAAAATCTGGTAGCACTGGGGCTAACAATAAATCACTAAGCTTAATTTAGGGTGTAGATGAAATTAACTTTAGTTTTTATCATTTATAATGTCTTAATATTAATTAATAAAAGTAGTGAAAATATGTATATGGAGTGAAAATAGCCAATAAACATCCTACTGTTTACAATGGTATTATTATTATTATTTTAAGTGTTTAAATAAGAGTTTTCCAACATCTTAAAACTGTTCGTTTAAGGACAATCTTTAAAGGATGAACAAAAAATGTGTTGGTATGGTAATCACATAAAAAATACAAAAAAATAAAACATTTATAGGCTATATGATATTATTGAAGTGCTGGGAAAGGATGTGTAGTAGGCTACTTACACATTATCATATTTATGGTAAGAGTTAACTTGCCTAAATTCATGGTTCTGTTGGGCTGATTTGTGAAAGCCTTCTATAAGTGTTTTTCCTGGTTTCCACGTCAGCGCTGTTTGATCTGATATGGTTTATAACAGAACTCTGCGCCGAATCGGAGTGTTCACTGGATCTCGTGGTGTTAATGTTATTAATTCTGAGGCGAATTCAATGGATTTCTTCACTGGCTCTAGTAACAGTGTTGCGCGTGAGCGAGATCGGCCCGCGACTGGCAAGTTCGGGGCTTTATTTTGTCAATGGTTCGGATCGCTGCTGCAGCTGAGTGGCGTATTTTCGTTCCACTTTCATTTTGTTTGCATTCGTTGCTAGGTAACGACTAAAGAGTCGATAGATCGCTGATTGCTCAGACGCACATCAGTTTGTGATATTTGTTTCCGTCTCCTTCCCACAAACGTTTACGCGCGCTATTCTTGTCACGGATTCATTGACGCGCCTCTTCCACGCTTTACCATGCGTTTAACATGTGGCAAACTTACTGGTCGCACATGTGCGACTGGATGTAAAATTCAGTCGCACACTCTCAATTTTTGGTCGCAAAATGCGACCATTTGGTCGCAGTCTGGAGCCCTGTGGCCGATAAATGAATATTTCAAAAATAAAATAAAAACGGACGAAACACGCTTGAACCATGTCATGAGTGTTGGAGTTGTATAGTTTGTCCACCAGAGGGCGCTCTACACCGTTCCTGTTGGCAACACTCGTGTATAACGCGCCACACATCCTGTGCATTAAAGTTAGCTTTTCTTTTACACGTGTGTGAAATCCAACGACGCCAAGTGTGCGTTGCAGACTTATTTTTGTTTTATAAGAAAAGTTTATTTTTAAAATGCATTATCATATTATTTTAGTTAAAACTCATAATAACTACAAATAACTAATGTTAGGGAAATCTGTTAATGTTTTGTTGTGTGTTTGTGAATAAATAAATAAATAAATAAATAAATAAATATCGGCCGATATATCGGACTGTTGGATTTTAAAACCAACAAATATTTGTATCAATATCGGCCTTCAAAATTCTTTATTGGTCGGGCTCTCGTTCATTTACACGACAACGTTTTGTGCACGTTTTTAAATCTCTGTGTAAACCATGCAGGGTTCGTTCAATATACTGTAAAATGAAATGACTGGAAATTATTTCATATAATATAAAAAAATATCTTAATTATCTTTCAAATTCTATAAAAGATAAGGTAGATAAACAAAAATAAATAAAAAACAAATAAAACTAAATGGTACAAATAAAGTGCAGCACAAGCAATGGCTGCGGTAACTTTAAACATTTACATTTTTTCTCCCATTAATATATTATTGATCAGAATAATTAAATATGTCTCATATACTTGAATATTTATATGAGCAAAATCATGCTCCATATCAATATGAAAAGAATGTTTTATCAATAAAATTGAACACTATTTTCTAATATAGCCTATTGTCTTTCAATAATTCAAGCATTTTCTAGTAACTTTTTATAATTATGTGTTTTCAAAGACTTCAATTTCTAAAAGTCAACTTCAAGCACCTTGTGCGAGTGCTGAGTACAAAAACACAAACCGGTGACGTCATGCGTATAGGAGCGCATTGTTTCTTTACAAAGTGACATCGCCATCTACTGGCCTGGCAGCAGAATACAGCGCGTTTAGTTGTTTCGCGGATCTGTGTGAACGGGATCGTTACATGAAAAACGCAAACTGAAAACGTTTCCATTTTTTAGTACATAGTTGTTGTGTAAACATACCCTAATACTAATAATCAATTTCTGATATTGAAATAAAGCTGAAATTAAATATAATATTTATATTACAGTAAAAACTTAAAACAAAAAGGATGCCTTGGAAGCTAATTGAAATACATAGAGGTAATAAAATTGCAATTTTTTTGTTGTTGAAAAAATTAAAGCTATACAGAAATATGCACACAAAAAAAAGTTACTAAAATATTACAATTACAATGAAAATTTAAAATGTCAAAATAATGCAGAAACTTAAAAAAAATTACAACAGTATACAAATAATCCTAAACACTGACACTACTCACCTCTATCCTCCATAAATTTGTAAAGCTGCTGTTGGAAGTTGTCTTTCTCTTCTGGGAACGGCTCCACTTCCTCCTGCATACAGGAAACACACACACACACACACACAGAGCCGTGGGTTATCACAGAAAATATTGGGATAAGAGACAAAATAGCTTGCTTTTGTTGCTTCTTGTTAGTTACTGGGAAAGCCACACTATTATGAAAACAGCTGAGAAACGTTCACACTACTTTTGTGCAGTGGTTCGTTTGCAGAAGTGACAGAAATGATCTTTTACAATAAGTTTAAATTGATTTCTACCTTTTTGTGGGTACCTTTATGGAGCCATTTTTAACTAAATTAAATGTATGCATCATTTTTTTGTGTCAAATTCTTTCATTTAATCAATAGCTTTTATTAGAATAATAAAACACAATAGGGCTGTTACAATCAAATGTAATCAGCATCAACAAAACTAATGTTTGCTGCACCTGAAGTGGCATTTAGATGGATTTACATAATGTTTTAAACATAATGATTTAATAATGTTTTAAACATAAAACGTTGAATATTGATATATTGAAATTATTTAAAAACTAAAAAGAGCTTTAAATGCGAAATTAAAACCACCAGTAGGTTACAGAAAGAAGTCACTGTGAGTGAGGCATTGAGATTCATTCAAACGGCTGATTCATTCACGTCTTCATGAGTGAGTCATTGAATCATTTGTTCAAACGATTCGTTCATTCATCGCCGTGTCGCTCAGATAAGCAAAAACAGGCAATATTGTGTTTTATTGTGCCACTAAATATTAACGTCTTGTTTGCTGAACTGTATAAAACAATATCAAATATGTAATCATACTGATATTGCACTATATAAATATAGTTTTGTCCCCTTATCTTGAATATTGGGTGCATTTCTGAATCCTTTTTAATAGACTAAATCACACAGAGAAAGTGTGCACTAACCTCTAACCTACCAGATTACATCACATAAGGTACGCATGCAACTCTCTATGTGTGTTTTTGTAAAGTGAAGGACATGCTCGATAATTTCAGATTACACATTGTTTAAACAACAATCACGATGTTATTTTAGACGATATATATCGCACACTCCTATCGACTACATCAACACACACGATAGCGCAGATTCCCTGATTGTGTGTGTATCTTTCAGTGATGTTTCTCCCCGACACATGGTTTCTGCCCAGATAGCAAACTGACATTGAATCAACGTGGAAATATGACATCGAAACAACGTTGATCTGACATTGTTTTGCTCATCGAATTAACGTTGAACCAACGTCAGACGCGTCATTCTTTCAAAACTAACGGAAAATCAACTTGAAATCAACGCGTTGTTTCAACGTTATGAAAGCAAACCAATTTTCGATTTTCATTTAGCTTTGAAGAATGCCGCGTCTGACGTTGGTTCAACGTTAATTCGATGAGCAAAATCAACGTTGTTTCAGTGTCATGAGAGACGTCGTTTTCACGTTGATTCAATGTCAGTTTGCTGTCTGGGTGATCATGAATGCTGTGGTCACCTCTTCCTCCTCGCCGCTGGCCTCTTCCTCTTGTTCTTCCTCCTCTTCCTCGTCATCATCCTCGCTGCTTGAGCTTTCATCCTTCACGTCCGTCCTCCACGCGTTGGGCACGGTGCCGTTACGCTGAAAGTCCCACGCGGCATCTAACGCTGCGAAACACAAACAGAGACAGTGAGATTATAATGTGTTCAAAGGGAAATGTTTTTATTTTCACTTTTAAAAAACGTTCCCCAGTCGAGCGGATCCACCCGTTCAGCTCCATGTTTCCTGAAGTATTTTTTTAAATAATTTTAGTGAAAACCAGTCATTTTAATTTCAATGAAAATGAGCAACTAGTTCAAATAAAACACATTTTTACTCTATTTCATTTTGAATGTTTATTTTATTTCAAGTAGAGCCAGACCGATATTATCGGCCGATATTAGGCATTTTCCATAATATCGGTATCGGCAATTATAATGGCCGATAAATGAATATTTCAAAAATAAAATAAAAACGGACGAAACACGCTTTAATCATCTCTCCTTGGCCTGTTATATTGAAAATGTATGTTTTACAATTGCTATTGCTAAATTATGGCTCATCATAGACTAGCTAACCACAAAGCTAGCTAATGCCACTATCATCAGTGGAAGACCGCTAACGTTAACATTAATGAGCTTGGAAACCACAATGAACTTTTTCTGCCTAAATAAAGTAATGATTACTGTATTTATAACTAGCATATCTCTAGTTACAGTCCCTGCATTGTAAAATGTAAGTTATACTTGCGAGGAGTGAACATTTAGACATAGAGAAAAAGTATCAAACGTATCTTGTGCAGAAAAGTTCGCTTTTCTTTTACACGTGTGTGAAATCCAACAATATTTAATAATAACTGTAATAGTGTTATGTCACTGAATACTGTCAATGTACCTTGTTCTGATAAAAAAAAAAAAATAATAAAAAAAAAAATATCGGCCGATATATCGGAATATCGGGTTTTAAAACCCAAAAATATTTGTGTCGGTATCGGACTTCAAAATCCTTTATCGGTCGGGCTCTAATTTCAAGTAATGAGAAAGTTTTGATAACACTTTTTCTATTTTGTTAATATTAGTTACAACTAACAATGAAAATACTGTTAATTCAATATTTACTAATACATTATTAAAATCAAAAGTTGTATCGATTAATATCTAACATGAATAACTTCAAGATACTGTAAACAAATCTGTATCGCTCATTGTTTGTTGATTAGGGTTGGGTATCGAGAATCGAGTATCGATTGGAATCGGGACTAACTTTTCGTTTTTCCCGGAATCGTTCAAAAGTTAAAATTTCGATTCCTAGTTTCGATATTCACAGTCCGCCGGGCGGAAGAAGAAACCGCTGGACAACACCAACGAAGAAGCGTCTACCGGAAGTGTTGGCATAACCGCGCGAGTCGAACATGAGTAGCTTACGTCGTCGATCCAAAGTGTGGCTTCACTTTTCTAAAAATAACGAAATCTCGGCAAAATGCAAAATTTGTGACAACAGGAGTATTTGTGAGAGGAGTATTTCCTTCAGAAAGGTTTATTTCCTTCAGAAAGACCATTGGTTAGCAAGGTTAGCTAAACTTTTTTGACCCTGCCTCTTAAAAGAATCGGAATCGAGAATCGTTAGGAACCGGAATCGAAACAAGGAATCGGAATCAGAATCAGAATCGTTCAAATTCAAACGATACCCAACCCTATTGTTGATGCATTAACGTCAACTAAAGAGACCCAGTGTTCCCAAATGTCTTGATGGTTTTAGTTTTAGTGAACGATGATAACCGGCCTAAACACACTCTGATCTGTAGGTGGCGCTCTTGCTCTCACCTGGTTTGAGTCCAGCGTCCGCTTTGGGAGATTTCTCTTCATCCAGCACTCGAATGTCTTTCCGCAAAACTGTGTAACTGCAAGACAAAATAAAACGCTGTTAGCAGAGCTTCATACGTATGAGAGAAAACAATAAATAACCATCATTTTTAAGTCAATTACTGATCATAATTCAACACACTGACGTATGAAACAGCATTTGGATTTTAAAAATCATTATGGTTGCGATTGCACAGCAAAAACAAAAAGCATTTATTCTAGACATCCATCAAATCAGTTTCATCATTAAAAATGCACAAAATTTGATTATAAAAACCTTTATCTGTGCTCACGTAAATCACACAAACGTGCCAGAATATTGTGCAGACACGAGCTGAAAAATGATTTGTGTATAACAATTATCACTCAGAAATTGCTAGTAAATTTGACAAATTGTTACAACGAAGCAGCACGTAACATTGAATAAAACTGAAAATAGTAAAACACATTTTAAAAATCTTTGTTTTAGTTTACGAACTTGAACAAGGCATGTCCTTTAGAAAGCAGGGTAACACTTTACAATAAGGTTCATTAGTTAACATTAGTAAATGCATTAACTAACATGAACTAACGATGAGCAATGCATTAGTTACAGTGTTTATGAATCTTTGTTAATGTTAGTTAATACAAATACAGCTGTTCATGTTAGTTCACAGTTCACAGACTAATACAACCTTTGATTTTAATAAAATATTAGTAAATGTTGGAATTAATATTAACTAAGATTAATAAATGCTGAAGAAGTATTGTTCACATATTGTACATGTTAACTAATGTTAACTAATGAACCTTATTGTAAAGTGTTACCGAAAGCAGTGAACCTTCTCAGTGTCCCTCATTAGATCACGAGTCTGTATCTGTGCTCGAATTTGTAGGATTAGGGATTTTCAGTGGATGTATGAAGTCACTTTTTCATGTTCACACAGGAGTGTCCAAAAACCTTCTGAAACTGCTTATATTGAGGGAATTAAGAGGTCTCTAACGGTCAGAAGACATGTTTATGTTCATCAATATTTATAAATACACATGTGGCAGTGATGTCATTACTTTCCCAGAGCAGACACTAGAGGGAGCAGTGTCTCTTTTCTTCTCTGAGGAAGAGGGCGGGGCCACCTGTCACTCACATCTCATCCAACAATAGCAAGCCACAAACATCCAAGCCCCACCCTGCCGATATATCATTTGTTCTTGTCTATACGTCACAATAGGAAAGAAAAGACTAGTGCAACTGTTTCACGCTTGGCTTAAACTTTGGCATATAAAACATATCATATCACACACAGACACACACACTTGAATGAAGAACTAAAAATCATAGGCTCGCCCCCTATTTATTTATTTATTTATTATTTGACAGGGACAATGCAAACAAACATAGTGTCAAGATCAAGCATGTCACTGAAGTGTTGCATATAAAGTTTATAGCTAATTTTCAACTCTTGTCCCTGGAAGGGCTTTTATACACAATAAAATTTACATGATTAGCTACTTCAAAAACAAAACAAAAAAAAAACCCTTAAATAGGACACTATTTGAAGGAATAGCCATTTGCGGGGTGTCTGAAATTATAGTAGACGTTATCGAGTGCGCTCATTCAATCCCACAATGCACCACATGAATGAGTGGTACAACCGACGTACTCCCAAAATACCCATAATGCACTGTGAGAGTCGCAAAACGAACGACCAGAAGATGGCAAATCGTCCATTTTCCAAACCGCTGGTCCAATGTGGGTACAGTGTAATATCATACCAGTAAAAAATTCCTTATTGAATTGTTTATTAAGTTAAAACCTTCCATCTTTTTACTCGAGCTGCCAGTTTGCTCCATTACAAATGATTATTAACCAGCAAGAGTGTCCGAATTCACTATACTATGTATATTTATTATATACTACATCAGTGGACTAATGTGGGGAATATAGAGAATATCACAGAAACTAAAGGGTGACTTTGTTTTGATTTGAGATAGTAACCAGCCAAAAAACTAGGAACATCCTGGCAATTTAGAGTTTGTAGTCCATCTATTGAAGAGTTTGGTGTATTTTAGAGAATCATCAGGAAACTCTGGTCTGTATAATCGCAGCACTCACAGGTTTTATATCCCTGAGGTGTAACACACATTTCTCAGCACAGCGCTTGAATAAAACCAATTCTGTCGTTCCACCTTCAGCGGCGGCAGTATAAATCGGTTTTCCGAGACGGGCATTTAACTACATTTACCCCACAGAAATATCACTGGCTCCTCCATTACATGATGCCCAGCAGTGACATCCTCCATCATTTGCAGGACGTCTAAAGGATGTTTTATAAAATCACAGCCATAAACAGAAACAACAGCACTCGTGATGCGATCACAGCGTGACTTTCGGCACCTCGAGAGCTAAAAGTAGAAGTAGGGACTCAAATAACTTCATTTGAAAGCTACTTACAATTTTCCATCTTTGAAGGAGCGGACAAAAATGTTGTCTTTTTTCAGTGTCACGTCTTCATGACAGTCTGGGGAGATGACCTTTAGAAAAATAAAGAGAAACAGAAGACAGATGAGAGTTTGCCACAGAAAGCAACCTGCAAAAGTGTTTTACACCTAAGGAAATTAATACTAGGCAAACAGGTTTATTAACTTATTACAAAATATTTCATGCAACAAAAAAGGTCCATTAATCCTTATATGCAAATGTGGCTGCTATCTTTCCAGTTGTTTGTAATTATTAAGACTTTTTTGCCCACCAAAACATTTATTTGGTCAAAAATATTATATTTTATAAAATATTAAAAATAATAATATTGTAAAAAATATTATTACAATTTTAAATAGCTATTTTCTATGTGTATATTTATTGTCTATATATCTATATATTCACAAATATGCAGCCTTGGTGAGCAGAAAAACAAACATAATTATTCCAAATATTTTAATTAAAGAGACTGAATCTGAGATTTTAGAGCTGTGCATTAAAGACAATATGTAATTTTAAAAATTCATTAATTTTAATGACTTTTTCAGGCCAAAAAATAAAAAATAAAAAAAAAATCCTGATGTTTCCA
This sequence comes from Pimephales promelas, assembly GCF_988280905.1. Lineage (NCBI taxonomy): Eukaryota > Metazoa > Chordata > Actinopteri > Cypriniformes > Leuciscidae > Pimephales > Pimephales promelas. The sequence continues at coordinate 1,832,204 of NC_142779.1, read as the reverse complement.
TGACCATGTTGTGTGAAAAACAAAAAAAATGACTCACATTGGATATTGGACATACGAAATACTTATTGAAATTAGCCTTTATTTCAAACATTACTGTACAACAGAGATCAGACGAGCAGCAGGAGCGTGTCACGGCTTCGAGAAACACCACACACATTCACTGGCTTTGTTTTTGTCTCTCAGTGCTGTGATTCTAGCGAGAGCCGTGAGGAGGGGACAGAGAGCCATTTAAAGGGCCAGTGTCACCCTGTGAATCATCAACTACTGCATGTAAACGAGGGACAGATGTAGAAGAAATAAGAGAACGACTGCCAACATCAATATAATCCTGAATTAATAACTCTCTCCTGAAACCGGCACTGTTCATCATGTTTAACGCTGAAGTGTGACTTCCTGAAAAGGGAATTTGTTCGGATAGTTTTATCGCTAGAAAATGAATTATTGTTATATAGCTCAACAAAGCTAGTCTTATTGTTTGACTGTTTGTTTAAGGATGTTATATAACTATTTGTATTTTTTACAGACTGCCAGGGGAGGGATTTGAGTACCGGTAAGTTATGTTTGTACTTAAGTGTATGTTAATATGCGTGTTTGTTAAATGTGTTGTAAAATTCTAAATTTTGATGCTTTTTTTTTTTTTTACTTTTATTGGCTGTGTCCTGCGGTCGAGACTCACCAGGGCAGGATACCATGTGGTTTTCTTTTTGTCGCTAGTGACGACCCCATCCACACACACCACTTTGCCGTAAAGCCCTTCGTTTTGTTGCTGATCGCCCTCCTCCTCCTCACTAGACGATGAAGACGACTCCTCTTCTTGACTGTGGAATAGGATTAGTGTTAATGTGAAATAAACAACAGACACTGAAAGGTATTCGAGTAACATTGATATCCCAGATATCAAACACAACAACATATTTAAAGATTCAAGAAGCTCAATGCAGAGTCAGATCTTCAATAGCAGCAATAATAAAACTTCACGAATGTGGGCGAACGTCATCAAATCACATCCAGGTCACATAAAAAAAAACAAGACATTATATTTTGAATTCAGAAAACTATATACATTTTCACGTAAGTAAATAAATTTGGTTTTATGGCATTATTTGCATGACAATTGAGCATATTTTTATGAACCCCAGGACACATTTGAACAAAATCCAAAGAAATTAAAAAAAAAATTAATTCAGAAAATTATATACATTTTCATGTTAGTTAATAAATTTGGTTTTATGGCATTATTTGCATGACAATTGAGCATATTTTTATGAACCCCAGGACACATTTGAACAAAATCCAAAGAAATAAAACAAAAAATTAATTCAGAAAATTATATACATTTTCACAATAAATTTGGTTTTATGGCATTATTTGCATGACAATTGAGCATGAACCCCAGAAACTTTGATGCATTTTTAATTAAAAAAAAAAAAAGTTATGTGCTAATTTCACCTCAGCATATCATTATTTTAAGATGCATCGCAGCAATTTAAAATGAACTGTAATTAAAAGTATTTTTTAATGATTAATTATTCCAACCAAGAGTAGAGATGTAGATCACATAGAAATTAATTTTAGATCTAGATTATTTTTCCATTCCTGTTGGGTTGCAATAATCAACAGTGATGCACCGATATGAAAATTTTGGCCGATACCGATAACCGATAATTCTTTATCTTTGAAAGCCGATAACCGATATATCGGCCGATAAACTTAAATCCAAATTTTTATCTAATTTTAAGAGCCTGATTACAAAAACAAAAGTCTCACAATTAAATCCATGTCCCAAGCGCACAATTATAATGATGTTCTCATCATTATAATGATTTGCGTTGCTCATGTTGTCCCGAACCAAATTTTCATTTTTTGAAGAGATTTCAATCATATTTCAAGAAATTCAAAAACATAAACAGTTCAACAAGTGTCTCAGCTGAAGGGAATAATACATTATTTATCGGTTTTAATATATCGGCCACATTTTCTTACCAGGCCGATAACGGCAACATTAAAAATGAACATATATCGGCCGATACCGATATGCTGGCCGATATATCGTGCATCCCTATCAACAACCAATTTCATCATGAATTAGTATTTCAATAAGCAAGTGTCTGTATTGTTCAGACAGTAGATCAACACACTGATGAACCGCGAACAAAGAGAACTGATCCTTTAGTTACAGGCACTAACAAAGACTCAGATCACGCTAAACATGACTAAAACGATCCACTTTTTAAAGATAAGCATCACCTGTATCACAGCGCCATGCAAACAGAATAGAAGAAGCTTTTTCTTGCTTGTTCTGATGAAGATAATAGGTAATTAGGCTCCGTGAGCTGAAAAGCTTCTCACTTGCCAATATTCATATGCAGCGTGACTCAACGGCCGCTCTCAATTAAGATCCGGCACTCCAGCTCACCGCCAAGGAGAGCCAATCTTGTTAGTGTTAAATGAGCCAATCAACAGCCTGCATCCCGAATAAACATGACCTGATAAGCCACAGGGACTCCTACTCGCTCAAACAACAAAACAAGAGGAGAGCGGGATGCAGAGACAAGTGTGCAGAGCTACCCGTCTACTAAAGATCACTTTTTGTAGTAGTAGTTTTTCGTACACCATTGGTAAATAGGTTTTTTATTAAGTATTATTAACCTAAAATAATGTTTAGAAACATTTTTACATGAAAAACTAAGATAAGAACTAAAATAAATAAGTTTAAGTTGAATTACTAAAACTCAAATAAATTAAAGGTGCAATGTGTAATATTTCTGAGGATCTATTGAGAGAAATGCAATATAAGATCCATAACTGTGTGTTCAGTGGTGTTATGAACCTTTATGATTTTATTACCTTAGAATGAGACATTTATATCTACATAACCGCGGGAACCCCCTTTCTATGAAGGTCGACATATTGCGAAGTCACGTTTCTACCGTAGCCGAACGGGAACACACAGCGCTATAGGGCGTGTTTCGTCACTACCTTGAAAGAGAAGCCGCAGAAAGCTAGAAGCTAGCCATAAACACCGTGAATCGTGACTTTCCCTCGTCAGTGGTGTAAAATATGTGATGCAATCTGGGAAAACCCGTCGGATGTCGCGCTGGTATGTTTTCCGTAAGGTCTAAACCCAGATAGCAAACTGACATTGAATCAACGTGGAAATATGACATCGAAACAACGTTGATCTTACATTGTTTTGCTCATCGAATTAACGTTGAACCAACGTCAGACGCGTCATTCTTTCAAAACGAACGGAAAATCAACTTGAAATCAACGCGTTGTTTCAACGTTATGAAAGCAAACCAATTTTCGATTTCATTTAGCTTTGAAGAATGCCGCGTCTGACGTTGGTTCAACGTTAATTCGATGAGCAAATCAACGTTGTTTCAATGTCATGAGAGACGTCATTTCCACGTTGATTCAATGTCAGTTTGCTGTCTGGGAATATAGATTGAATGTCAGTTTTTTGTCAAAATTGGGTTTTTATTCAATTATTATTCTATAACATCTCGTTTATCATCTCTGATTATATTTTGGGAAAATGGGCTCTATGCACGGCGGTATTTCCGGGGAAGGTGTAAGGATGCTCGATAACTTCCGCCGATCGTAGAGTCCAATGCAATACCGATGATTTATATTGAATTTTAGGTCCCACTTTATATTAAGTGGCTTTAATTACTATGTACTTACATTGAAACAAATAATTTGATACAATGGACTTATTGTGTACATACATGTTTTTACATTGTACTTATATTTTAAAAATACCAGCATGTAATTACAGCTGTAACTAATTTATGTAATTACAAAGCTGACCCATACTTATACTTAAACCTAACCCTAAACCTACCCATACCACCACACCTGTCCCTTACCCTACCCATATCCCACCTCAATAGCAGCAAAAGCGTTTTACAATACAGCATCAGCACAATAAGTACATTGTACTTATTTTTCAATATAAGTACATAGCAATTAAAGCCACTTAATATAAAGTGGGACCGAATTTTATACTCCATGGTTATACTAAAGAAACGTTAGTCACAAAAACAGATAAAACAGACACCCCTCGTTGTGTTTATGCTTCTTTTTAAAATTATATTAAATAAACATAACTATATATAAAATTACATCTAAACGTATGTACGTTTCGTTTCAAAGACGGGAGGACAGTAAATTTTGGTTCGGTTTTCCTCCGCTTAAATCTCCACAACCGGAAATGGACGAGCATCCTTGCGTCAAATGCGTAACTTATGCGTGCATATAGCCCATTCACTAGTTTAGTGCAGAAAAATAGCGATTTATAATCGGGAGGGGTGAGCAGAGTGCAAACTCGCGACCGAACCACTAGATGTCGCTTAAAATCACATACTGCACCTTTAAAGGTTATTGGGGGGGGGGGGAATGTAAAAAGCACAAAATTACCAGTACTAAAATATATTATTATATATAAAATGAAAACTAAACAAAAGGTATGATATTTTTGCGTTATGCTAATGTTGACTAGTCAATGCAACCCTTAACATTATGATGGATTCTGCTCCCTCAAAGCGACTGCGGTTTCTTTAAGTTCACGCATGGCCAGCCGTGACTGACGGAGATAACTGTGAGGTCACGCCTCTCACCGACACACACACGGGCCCTGTTTGGGACGCTCCGGTTGGAGACGAACGCGGTTCACTGGAGGAAAGATACTGGCTTTCCTCTGATTTGTGTCTGGGGATTGAGAATTCCAGGCCAGCGCTCGTCCCATTTAGTGCGACTGCTAAAAGAAGAAGTGTATTTTACAACAGCAAACTCTGTGTAATCCGTATTCCCAGAAGGAAACTCAGCGTCCCTGGAGCATCAGGACTAAAACACACAGATGCTTCATCCGTCAGGTGAGGATTAGGCTCTGAATCAATGTAGATTTTCAGTTTGGTGCCAGACTTGTGGACCCTTCCGTCAGCACAGTTCAGAGGGCTGAACTATTTTAAAGGTCCCTAATTTTGTTTTGGAGGTTCCTACAACAGGATTTCGACTCAAAAGCTTGCGATTCGATTTCGATTCGATATCGATTATTTTGGATATCAGTTACAATAAATGGCCATTTTTCTCAAGGGAATCAAATCTCTTAACTAATGCTGTAAACTATGGGAGTCTAGTTGTAGCCAATAGGCTTCATTAGCCTAATATGAAGGTAATAATGAACTGTTTTGTAGCTATACAAACACTTAAATTACACTTTTATTTATTTTTGTAATAAGAAGATTATATGAAATATAAACATTTAAATGGTGGCTGTCATAAAAACTTGCCAGATTTATTCAAATATGCATTAAATATTGATGAACATTAAGATTATAATGCATATGTAATATGGTGTATATATTTAGCGAAATGCTCCTCTCTGGAGTTTTTTTTCTAGCTGACTAACGAGTTGATGTGGGTTTTCTGAGGTAAATATGACGATGACATTGATTACAAGCTGTTTAACTGACGTCTTTCCACGGTTGAAACGCTGATTAAGCGAATCAATGTGACATGATCCGGATTTGGATAAGTTGTACTGTATCTTTAACACACTTTCAGATGCTCATTCATGTTTATTTGGCGCTGTGACTGGTATTATTAAGCCGGAAGAGAGATCAGCGCTGCTGCTTCTCCAGAGCGATCTCACGCCACAGCGACAAAACAATATTTATGTTTTTGAATTTCTAAAGAAAATGGACGTAATTTGAAAATTGAGACTTTGTTTCATATCAATAGTAACAAAGGACAAAGATTATTGCGATGTTTTGGATGCGCGCAGCCGCGATACAATGATCCAATCATTCAAATGAAACAGGATGACTAATCGATTCTTGAGACTTAAGATATCGGTTCGTAAAAATGAGAATCGATTAATATCGAGAAATCGATATTAGCCCTAGTTATTAAATTAAATTGAATTAACATTGAATATGGTCTCATGAAGAGCTGCGTATAGCGGAGACTCAAGTCATTTCTCAATGGGTGAATGTTGCAACACTGCTATTTTTCCGGTTTGTTACCGTGAAGCTGAATCTGAATTGCATAAAGCGCTACAGAAATAAAGGCGACTCAGTGAACGCATGTAGCACGTAACTTCAAGTAGACGCACTCACATGGGATTGGACCGTCGGCCTCCGCGGTTTCCTTTTTTGCCGATGACGGGAGTGCCGAAGTGTTCGGGGTTGGTAAGAGGAAGCCTGTCGAGCGTCTGGAAGAGAATCAGACATGAGATTCACCGGTTAGCGCCAAGAAAGATTCGCTTTAAACCGTTGCTCTGCCATGACAATCCATTCAAACTGACTGAAGAAAATGACATATAAACTCACACTTTCTTTCTTTCCTTTTGTTTATTTATATAGCACTGCTAAATACAACCACGATTGTCCAAATGCTTTACATGAAAATAAAAAGAACAAAAGATAACACACATATTGACATATCTCATTGAGATTACCTGTTATAAGCGGCTCCTCGAGCAAGTTCCTGAATACTGATAAAGATTGACCAGAGGCTCACTTGTGTACCTAGAGGTGTTTGCATTCACACACTTGTGTAGAGTATGTTTCTGACTTCTAAACAACTGACAGTCTGTGTGAAATCATTGACTAGCAAACACTGAGACGTGACACAGTTTCTAATAATCACCCGGGAATGAAACGCCTCAGACTCGACACAGTTCTGGGTCATTTCTACTATGCAGAAGATTTTCATGTACCCATTATATACACGTCTTAATATACTGGATTAGAAGTCAAACTCACGGTTTTTATATAAGCTAATCGTATTAGTGAACACAATAAATCCTCACTTTCTACTTCAGTTTGAGCAGATGTTGCAATGAGAAGGCCAAATTTGCAATGAAAAACTCACTTTTTGGAGAAATGTTGCAGGAGTTTCCATTTTCTCCTTCTAATCGGAATGTTTCAAACTAAACTTGTTTTCTTTGGGATATGGTTTTAATTTATAATCGATTCATAGGTTTTTCCAACATGTCCTCAAGTTCTCTTTCAAAACACTGGATCTGAGAGTCCCTCCAGAAAAACGTGAGTATGCGATCGCAAATGAAACAACTTGAATTATATCAAACTATCAACTGTATATGGTCAATGTATAAATGTATAAAAGTTTAAATAAATGTTAGATATGTTGGAGAATGGGTGATGGTGGAGGGAACAGTGCTAATGACATATATTATGTATGTTAATATATTTTGGGTGATGCTAATGCCATCTATTATTTATGTTAATAAAATGTAGGTGATGGTGGAGGGAACAATGTTAATGCCATCTACTATTGATGTCTATAAAGGGGGCAGATAAATATAAGAATATTATTCTTCCATCTGCTCCTTTCTGATCATGGAAATGTAAAGGAAATTTCAAATGAATTGTATGTGGTTGGTATAAATAATGCATTTTCATGAAAAGAATAAAGCAAATAATCAGCCAAAGTCCGCATATTTATGCAGGGGCCGCATTTTTTCAATTACGCCGCATAAATTGCCGATTTCCGGGCAAAATATGCGAGGCTTGCATGATTTCATAATGAAAATCCTAATAATAACCCCCATAATCCTCGCATTTTCGTTTGCAAAAAAGTTTGCTTCAACCAAGAGCAGCCGTTTCCCCCCGTTGCCATGGAAACGTTATGAAGTGACGTAACCTGTTGCCATGGGAACGTTATGAAGTGACGTAATTACGCGACGTGAAAATTTTCGAAACACAGGAGCACACTATTTTTTTTTTTATATTTTTTTATATATTTTTATTAATTGTAGCATATTCCTTTGGTAAAGCTACAGAACTTGTTTGACTCATCGATGTTTTGTAAGTTTGGTCTGAAATAAAACAAGATGAGAACTGAAATATTCCCGCAATTTTTCATCGCATAAAATTGTATAAACATCCCGCATATTCCATCGCATTTTTAAAGCAAACGGGCCGCATAATCAAGGTTTTTTTTTTGTTTTTATTTTTTAATAGGTTAGTTATGTAGCTATATGTAGATTTATACAGGTTATATGTTTAACATTTTGTTCCCATATTGCTGAACGACTAATTAAAGCTCACTTGAACTTGAAAGTCTGTGGAAATACCCTTTCAATTTCAACAAAATTAAATTAATATGTAATATTACACTGTCAAAAAACAGGATGTGATGCGAAAGGCAGCAAGTGTCGCGATGTAAAGGACTTAACTACTCGTGTTTAAAGCAATGCAAAAAAGAGAGAGATGACTTGCCTCACTCTCAGCGAAGTGGCGCGCTCCTTTCAGGCAGAGAGACGAGCGTCTGAGGGTCTTCTCATCACCGTCATCAAACACTGCACAGAGAGAGAGAGACAGACACACACACTCTAGAATCTTTTTGAACAGGACCTACTAGACCCTCTTTCAAAGTCTTGATTGTGTTTTTAGTAGGGCGGCACGATTAATCGCAATGAAACTGCACACGATTTGGCAAAGGCTGCGATTATTTTATGCGCAGTTTGTCAGTGCAGCGGCTGATCGGTAGTAAATGCTTCATCTGAACACCAGAGGGCATCTCACACACACACACACACGCCAAATCATCTGAACACCAGAGAGAGTCTCTCTCACACACATACACACACCAAATCATCTGAACACCAGAGAGAGTTTCACACACACACACACACACACACACACACACACACACACACCAAATCATCTGAACACCAGAGAGAGTCTCTCTCACACACACATACACACACCAAATCATCTGAACACCAGAGAGAGTTTCACACACACACACACACACACACACACACACACACACACACACACACACGCCAAATCATCTGAACACCAGAGAGAGTCTCTCTCACACACACATACACACACCAAATCATCTGAACACCAGAGGGCATCTCACACACACACACACACACGCCAAATCATCTGAACACCAGAGAGAGTCTCTCTCTCACACACACACACACACACAACAAATTATCTGAACATTTTGGTTACCCGATCCAATTGTAAGACTCTCATAGTTCCTGTCTCTATGAAGCTCCACCTTTTGAAAAGCACACCGTGCTCTGATTGGTCGGCTGGATCAGTGTGTTGTGATTGGTTGGCTGGATCAGTGTGTTGTGATTGGTCAAGAGCTTCGAGTGTGTTTGGTAAATGTCCCGCTCTTACCATAACCGCCAGTTTAACACACTACTAACTAACTCAACCAGTTCAGAAACAGGGACACTGCTATAGAGAACAACTACCGCTAGAGGAAACTAGAGCCAGACCGATTGATCGACAGACCGATATTATCGGCCGATATTAAGCATTTTCCAAACTATCGGTATCGGCAGTTATAATGGCCGATAAATGCATATTTAAAAAATAAAAATAAACGGATGAACCACGCTTCAACCATGTCATGAGTGTTGTATAGTTTGTCCACCAGAGGGCGCTCTACACCGTTCCTGTTGGCAACACTCGTGTATAACGCGCCACACATCCTGCTGATCCAGGTTGCAGGTAGCTTATAAGGCAATGTAGGGTCTAATTATTATTTTATTTATCAGAACTTTAATATATTTTGATGTTCCTCTGTTCTGTTGTGACAATAAAAGAAACTTTTCTTTCTTTTTAAAATGCATTATCATATTATTTTAGTTAAAACTCACAAATAACTACAAATAACTAAAGTTAGGGAAATCTGTTAATGTTTTGTTGCACGTTTCTGAAAAAAAAATATATATATCGGATTTTAAAACCAACAAATATTTGTATCGGTATCGGCCTTCAAAATCCTTTAACGGTCGGGCTCTAGAGGAAACCCTTTTTCATGCTAAAACAGCAACATTACACACTAAAGAAAGATATTAATCATAATCATAATAGGTCAGTTTGGCTGGCTTTGTATAAATGGCCAAAAGATCGGGCGAAGTGAGTTCATTTCATGTGTTTATGAACATCAAATGAGAATAAAACTTGTCACCAGTTGGTTTAAAACTTCATTAGCATAGAATATGTTTTAGGTAAAATAGAAAGAACGGCAGCGTCAAATTAGAGACGTACAAACCATCTGCTGGAGGAAACATCTGCTGTGACTCACAGGTCTTCTGCAGAACTTTATCTAATACTCATCAAGATTTTCTCTCCATGTGGCGACACATATGTGCACTAAATTCGCATTAAGCCATCAAAATGAGGACTAAAAACACAATATTTCATGTTTCTGTTTTGTCCTAACATCCAACGTAACACAATCACAACGTAATACAAACAAAACAAAAATACAATTATCAATAAATGATTGTATTATTAATGATTCAGAGTATGACCCCGATTGGCCCATAGGTGGCGCTACAGCAACCAAAAGTACTAAATTGCTCATAACTCCAAGACCGTTTGACTTAGCTTCAATGTTTTTACACCACTATAATCCCTGGCTCAAGACGGATTTCCATTTGGAGCAAAAAAAAATTTGTTATTTCGGGTTTTGTCCAAAACCCACTTTTGCGAACTAGTCCCTGGTTTTTTGCCCAATCGGGACCAAACCAGTCTAGGCCTATTCTCTGGACTCTCTAGATCAATAATTATCGAAAAAAAGTTGAAATTTTGCTTTTGATTGGCTATAACAGGGTCGTTTACAAAAGGGATGGGACAAAATGCACCCAAAATCATATAAATCCTAAAGGAAAACTCAAAATTTTTACAAAAATTGATGAGCATATGTCTCATAACATGCCGAAGAAGCATGCACAGTTCCATGGAGATCGGACCATAGGTGGTACTATAACTGTTAAAAAGCTTTAAAACCATGCATTTCCAATGTTAAATTGCCTGTATTGATTGTAAATGGTGTTTTACATCTATTATGTCCATGGATAAATGCATGTTAAATAAAATTGAATGCCTTTCGATGCTTTTGTGCTTAAAGGCCTGAACTGCTTGAACACCGATAAATGCTGCTTGCAGCTTTAATTATTATTATTATTATCATTTTCTCTTTGAGATTATTGATGAAGGAAGCAGCTATTTTTTTGTTGTTGTGTAAAATCTTTAATAGACTGGGGTGGGGTTTAATAAGTTTTACTTCTTCCCACTCCATTTCAAGCATAAGTGTTAAAAGTTATTATTATTGTCTATCTTTTTTGTTGTCACACTATCTTGCTTGAAATAAATAAATAAATAAATACATGAGCCCTGAACGCAAATTAAAATTACCCAGCATCTCCAACTGAGTGTGTGTTGCTCTCTCATATGATGCTATAAACTAAATCAAAGTCTCAGGTAAAGAGTCACTGTTTGGAAGGAATATAATGGACTTACCGACGGTGTACAGACTAGCGTCGGTGAGTTTGTTGATGATGGCCTCCTGGTAGATCCCATCTTGATTCCTGGCTTCGACCACAGCGCCCACCTAACACCAGAGAAAACACAATCACTCATCCACAGGCTTTCACAGTGTTACACCACTCGCTGGGCGTTAAACACTAAGGCTGGAGATGAGCAACCGGAATTTATTTCCTTCTTCCCTTAATCACTGACATTACTCATGGAGCAAAGCCTGAGAGGGTTTATCATGTTCTGTGAGGTAGGAACGTTACCTTAACCATCAAGTACTATGGCAGTAGCATGGCAAAATGATGGTATCAGATGTTTCTGAATTATTAGCATGTTCAAATATGGGAAAAACCTTTCAAGAACATGCCAACAAGAGGTCTAAATAAATAAATAAATAAATAAATTAGGGCTGTGCAAAAATTAATTGTGATTAATAGCATCCAAAATAAAAGTCTGTGTTTACATAATATATTTGTGTGTGCTGTATATAATTATTTTGTATATATAAATATCTATGCATGCATGTATATATTTAAGAATTATTTGCCCTTAAATTTTGTATATATATATATATATATATATATATATAAATACATAATCTATATTATATAAATATAAATATTTTATATATGAATAACACATTTTGTTAACCTGTTAACTGTCACCCCCCCCCCCCCCTTTTTTGAATAGACATGAAAATGCACATTTCGAACTTAAATGGTTGTAATTCAAGAATGCTTTGGAATATAGACATATGATTGGTCTTGTTTTAAAGAAGACATTTGGCAGATTTTTGTAGAAGTGAAATAAATTAAGAAAGTGAAACAGAAAAAAAGTTATAGAAGTTTGAGTTTATGGAAATGTACAATGTAAAAATATTAATTATTCATATTTTACATAAAATATATATTTTCAAAACCTGGGCTACTCTAAAATGGCAGAAAGATCAAAGCCAAAAATCTGAACAAGTTGTGTTTCAAATTTTAGGTTGATATCTCAAAAAATGAGCTTTCAGTAAGATTTTGTTTGAGCGCAGTACCAAACTTTTTCACTAGGGCACAATCAGACTCCATTACTGCCCATATAAGGGCGTCTGCATTTCCATTCGTGTTTTGAGTGATATGAACCATTATTTTCACAATTTTCATACTATTTCTGAAGTAGAGATCCTATTCAGAAGTAGCATGGGAAGTTTGGCAGATTTTGATATGAATTGAACCTCTAAGAAACACATACAAAGAACACGCATGTAAGTCATAGCTAGCTGCCACGTCACAAATGGTGAATTTATTATTTTTTTCTTGATATTTCAAACTTTTCAGACCTTTTTTTCCAAAATAATTGAATGGATTCTATCTTTTGAACTTTTGGCATGAAAACAAACTGAGGTATCTACCATTTTTTTCATGATTTTTCATGTTTACTGCTATTTTAAAATAAAGGTCTGAACACGCCTTATGAGTATGAAAATATTCTTGTTTTATATTGATAAATTATGGCTCCTCTGTAATATATTTTGAAAATCAGTCACCAAATATGGAAACTAGAGATTGTAAGCTTTCAAATGATATATAGTTTGTCAATATTATTTAAGGTATTTACTAAGATATTATTGTTTTAAAAATATAGTGGCAAACGTCCCACCTGTGGGACGGTGACAGTTAAGTGGTTTTAAATATATACATGCATGTGTGTGTATTTATATATACAGCACACACAAATATATTATGTAAACACAGACTTTTATTTTGGATGCGATTAATCGCAATTAATTTTTGCACAGCCCGAAAATAAATTAAAATCCATGAAGAAAATGAAGCCTATTTGAGCAAAAATTAACATAATGTTTTGTTGTTGATAGTTTCATGACAGTTTAAACTCGTTATCGTTACTGTTATTAAATTTTTATTATTACTATATAATAATTATAATACAAATTTATATATTATTTATATACAAAGCAAAAAAATAATGATCTAAATGAGAGTTTAGCTAGTCTGGGCATCAGTGGTTTTCACCTAATTGCTGCTTGCATTTGTCATTTATTCTCTCTGAAGAAGAATAACCAAGTGCTCAAATCAAACAGTTCTGCCAGATATAAGAGAGATGTTTTCGGATGAGCTGATGGCGGAGAATAATTACTGTCTTATTCATAATCACAGCTACAGATGCAACGGCTGGCTTGCCAGGAGATTTTTAAACAAATGAGTGAGCAAAAAAAAAGGGAAGGAAAAACAAAGATTTCAATGCAATATAAATATGAAATCGGGGATTATATGGATGACTGGCATCACTGACACCATCAAACATGAACTCCAAACCACAGTTTTAACACCGTGTCCAAATCAGCGTGTCATTATGATGCATTTTGGGAGCCTGACAGATGTGATCACGGGATATTTTGCAAATATTCTATTTGTTTTGCATTCATTGTAAGTATGAAAGTGCTTAGAGGAACATGAGCAAAATGATTCAATTGAAATATGTTCTTAATAGCTTTGATTTGGTTTCATTTGGACTCGATTTGGACTGTTTTTTTTCCAGGCCGTGCATTCAGTCTTAAAGTGACACAAAGATGAACCTATATTTAATTTCTACAGTCAACACAGTGTTATTTTACATATAGGCCTAATTATAAATTTCTGTACCTGAATACCACTGTTTTACTTTGTAAATGTGTTATTTAGTTTTCCTTTCTGCTTGTAATTTCTGTATTTTTTCCTATTTTATTACTGACTATTCACTTGTCTTTAAAGTTTAACAGTTAGGCAAGTAGTTTATGCTGTAGGGCTGTGAAACGATTAATCACGATTAATTGCATCCAAAATAAAAGTTTGTGTTTACATAATATATGTGGGTGCACTGTGTATAATTATTTTGTATATATATATATATATATATATATATATATATATAAATAAATACACACATGCATATAAGAATATATATAAAAAAATATTATTTATATATAATATAAATTACATATAATCTACATACAGTATATACATGAATATATTATATATATATATAAATACACACATATGCATGTATATATTTAACACAAATGTGTTATTAATATATCAAATGTTTATATTTATGTATAATATTAATTTTGTATAAATATATATAAATTATACATGCACATATTTCTTAAATATATACATGCATGTGTGTGTATTTATATATACAAAATAATTATACACAGCACACACACACATATTATGTAAACACAAACTTTTATTTTGGATGTGATTAATCGCGATTAATCGTTTCACAGCCCTATTTTGCTGTGGTATCAAAGTACCTCAAGTGAGCTTTAAGTAATAAATGAAAAGCAAAGTTACATTTATGTGTGTATACAACTTTTTTTTTTTTTGCCTGATCCGAAAAATGGTTCGATCCGTGGCTCAAAATCCGTAAACGATCGGAAGCGTGAGTTTCGTGATCCGTTGCGCCACTAACAGACACATTCTCATAAAGCCCAGGAAGTGATGCGGCACAGGCTGTGTTTGTGGCAGGTTTGCTCTTACCTTCAGAAGTCCTCTGATGTGTTCATCGTGCACCACCGCAGTGGACGCCTCGGGTTTGAAGGTGACCTGGAGAGACACACACACAGTCAGTGAGGAAGGAGGACAGGAATCACAGACGGGCTTTCCCTAACGGCCAAGAAGCATCGATCGCTCATATCAGGAAGCCAGATCCTCACCAGAGAGACCCGAACGTCCCTGTGTTGATATCAGACCAAACGCAGGGAAGACACGCCGGGTAACCCAATCACAGAGTGTCACGAACAGAAGATAATTATACTGAAAGTGGGGCGGATAAAACATGGGATAAAGATGGAGGAACAAGATGTCATATTTCCACAAATACCCACAACAACACATTAGAATTGAGATTAATCCTTTTCATTTCACAAGCTGAAATCTGAATTAAATGGACACCATTCAGCAGGATGTTGAATATGAACGACAAAATCACACACAAATATACAGTCCAACACAACTTGTGTGACTAAACATCATGAATCAATGGAAGTATCGATTAGAAGTTAAAGTTAATTTGTATAATGCTTTTAATAAAACACTGTTTCAAAGCAGCTTCACAGAATATGAAAATTTCAAAGTTACAAATAGAAACTTAATTTTTTTATTATATTATTTATTTCTCTAAAGAAGTTAATTACGGTGAAAACAATTCACAGGCATCATTAAAAATATATATATGCCCAGCACATTGTTTTAAGAGAATCCGATGCACAAAATTTAAATATATGCATTGTATAATATACATAAGCATACTAATAATAAACAAGAATATGGGATAGTCCATAGTTGATTAACTGGGTGAAGTCCATGTATTCTCACACTGCCATGTGTTTAGGGTTACACATGCACTTCTCCAGCTGTGTTGAGGAGTTTGTCAAATAAATATCATCTGTGAGACGTGTGTGTGTGTGTGTGTGTGTGTGTGTCACAGGAGATAATAAGTCTCACACTTCAGCATCTCCCCACAGTCACGTCTGATGAAGCTCTGATTGTTCAGCAATAGGCCACTGCTGACGAACAAACCCTCAATTACACTCACTGTGTGTGTTATATTTATATAAAACAGTTTAAATTGATTTAGGATGATTGACTTTATCACTTTATATTTATATATATATATATATATATATATATATATATATATGTTATACGTCAATCATCCTAAATCAATTTAAACAGTTTTCACTATGAATATTTTAAATATATGAAAAAAAAAAAAAAAATATTATTATTATTAAGAATAATAAAATAAACGAAAATATAAATGAATAAAAATACAGAAAAATAATAATAAAAAAAAAATCATATGGTCAAAATTATAACGATGAGTGTCTATAAATCAACATGATTTGTAAAACATACATTTTCAAAACATCACATTATGTATGAACGTGAGTTTATATAAATCGCGGTATATATTTTTGTCAGTTCAGTACATAAAATAACACGCACATGACCAATGAATAAGATACACAAGAAAATAAAAATCCGATAAATCAGACATTGCAGAAACCAAAAGATACCCTACATCACAGAACTAAGATAACTATATATATATATGTATAGTGTTGTCACGGTACCAAAATTTCAGTATTCGGTACCAATACCAGTTAAAATTCACGGTTCTCGGTACCAATTTCGGTACCAAAGCTTAGTTTAAATTTACATATATTTAAGTGTTTATCACGGTTACAAGTATGGAAACTGTACATTTGTATTATAAACACTTTAGAAAAAGATTAGATAAAATGACCTAAAATAAACAATAGTATACACTAACACATTTTTAAAGTTGTTTGTAAAGTTTTAATCCATTATTTATTTAATGCACAATGAATTAAGTGAACAAACATGAACAATCAGGTGTTTGTAATAAATAACATTTTCAAACATTAATTATTGTTGTAAACATATATTGTTCACTCAATGTGTTGATAACTAAGTAATGTTGATGAATGGTATCTTTGTAGCATTACCATAAAACATGTTTTATTTGACTTGACTGTCCTTTTATTTAATCTAAAACTGCATTCATATTTAATTTTAAAAAGGCTTTTTAAACCTGCTGAGTTATAAAGGCAAGAATACGCCTAGAACTGGCACTGACATTAAATGACAATACTAATACCAGTAGCCTACTCTGGTGTCGGGTAGATACTACTGTGCTCATGTACTCGTAAAACTACCCCGAAAGCACTTTAGAGGCCGTTCACATGTCGCGCGTGTTTTTTAATTATATTTTTGCGCGTGCTTATTCTTTCCAAAGCGCTTGCTCTCACGCGGCGTCTGTCGTTGCTATGCAACGCCAACGAGTTTTTATTATGAGCGCGCTTGAATCGCGCCTATATTTGAAATTGCGAATTTCCATGTAATCGGCCTCTTATGGCAACGTGACATTAGCCTAATCCAAAATATTTCCATATGTGGCTCTTTCCTCCTTTCGTTTCAACAAGTGGATTCAGAGAGAGAGAGCCATATCAGCGTTATGAAGAGGACGCAACTGTGCACGTTTCAGACATCGCGTCTAGAACAGAACTGGATTAACCTGGTACTCGGTACCTAGAAAAGCTGGTACCGCAACATTTTTTTTTTTTTAGTACCGACTTGGTACCGAAGTACCGAGTTTTTTGACAACACTGTATATGTATATACATATCAGCTGACAGACAGGACATTACATCTGTTCACATGCATAAACACACAGACAGCGATGAGATCTAATGCCCTGCTCTTATTTCTCACACACACTTACAGTGTGAATGTAAAGACTGTCTGTACTGTGGCTAATGGATAAACACAAACCGAGAAAGAGAGAGAGAGAGAGACAGAACAAACAGACAGAGAGAGAGAGAGATAAGCAATGATGTCATCAGTAGTACAACAGCAGGAATATGATTACAACCTTGAACAAGGTCTCTGCTTCGCGAGGAGCAGCTAATCACATCTCAGCGCTATGAGAGAGGAATTATAAAACATCAGAGAGCCATCAGGAGAAAAACAAGACCGAAAGAGAAAGTCTGATGAGAGAGAGGAGGAAAACGAGCAGAATATTTCATTAGGAATGAGGACGAGTCTTCGGAAGGGACAGCAATGAAAACTCGATTTGCTTTCCAACTTCAAAACATTTCACAACAATTTAAATCCGATATCAACGACACACAAATCAGGGAACTACACTAACCTTTTCCACTGGTGGCACTTGCGCTACTAACTTTTTCAGTTACTGGCGCAAAACATGTTTTGGTCGCACAAATTATTTATAGTAAGCCGCACTCTGGATAGTAATGAATAATAATGAAACTGCATTAGGGGTGGAACGGTACAGAAGTCACGGTTGGGTCGGGTTCATACCTTGGTTCAGACATTCAGACGGTTCGGTACGATTTCGGTACAATGGAGTGAAAAGCAAAACAAAAATGCAGAAGGCATTTTTATAAATGTCTTAAGCCTCGTATTTTTTAAGTTGTTTAAGTTTTATTAATAAAGGCATAGAACCAGTTTATTTGTAGTGAACTGACAATAGTTTTATATAATTTGTTTATTAATTAAATTAATAAAAAGACAAAATGACCTTGATATATGTTTGGTAATTGTACTTGAATGAATGTAAAATTAATTTGCAATATTTCAGATCAATATATTTGTTTTCCTTCATTTTAACTAACCCTAACTTTATTCTCATCTGAATTATAAATACATGATTTCCGTATGAAATAATTACCATTAAAACACATTTGATTGTCTTTTTTAATCAATGTAGAATCATATGCAGGACTGTTGGAAAGCTGTGATGACTAAAATGATAGCTTATAAACATATCTCTGGTTGTTTCTGTTCCACAACGTTTTGTACGTCATGTTTGGGGTGTGGGATGAAGAGAGGGATATTTTCAGTAATTATTTAATAAAACATTTAATTTATCTTCAGTGTGTAGTATTAGCCAATCAGGTGTCTTGACGCGAATCACGCGATTATGATTATGAAAAAACTAACGTTAGTCTAAAAAACTGCTAGTGATAATATAACGTTAGTCGATGTCAATATCAGCGCTAGCAATATAATTAGTTAACTCATGGCATGATGGCAGAGTTTATCAGCCGAACTCCAGACCGCAAATCTACCTTTGGTGTAAGGAAGAGACACGGTGTCTTACATCTCTGCGTCTTTTTCCTGCCGCCATGCAGGCTCAGATGGTAGCCTATATGATTATGATTAGCATGCCTATTATAAAGACACAAACCTTTTACTATCATGTCATTTGAATAATATGCGCGCGATAGAGAGAGAGAGAGCAAGACAGCGCTTGTGAAGACGTGATAGTGCGCGCGCGGCCAGGGCGCGCTCTCTCTCTCTCAGCTCGTTTGCGCCCTGTCAAACGCATCCGTCATTCTACTCTACAACACTCACCGCGATCAAAAAAGGCTTTGACGGGACAAAAAGCGGACGATCCGACAGGTTTTAGAAGATTATATACAACCCGAAAGAAACTAAAAAAACCAGACCCGTCAAAATAGTCAGTGATACATTTGCGACCCATTAAAAATTAGGGTCGCAATGGGATTTCAAAAGGTCGTATATGCGACCATTTTGGTCGCAGTGTAGTTCCCTGCAAATGCTAACTATACATGCGTTTAATACCTATGCATTACAACTAGAGCCAGACCGATATATCGGCATTTTCCATAATATCGGTATCGGCAGTTATAATGGCCGATAAATGAATATTTAAAAAATAAAATAAAAACGGACGAATCATCTCTCCTTGGCCTGTTATATTGAAAATGTATGTTTTACAATTTGCAGTATGACGTTATCCACTGCTAAATTATGGCTCATCATAGACTAGCTAACCACAAAGCTAGCTAATGCCACTATCATCAGTGGAAGACCGCTAACGAGCTTGGAAACCACAATGAACTTTTTCTGCCTAAATAAAGTAATGATAATGATAATGTGACAATATTATGTGACAATATTGTACATAAAGTAATGATTATGTGACAATATGTGACGATAATGTAAATAAAGTAATGATAATGTGACAATAAAAGAAACAAGTTTCTTTTTAAAATGCTTTATCATATTATTTTAGTTAAAACTCATAAATAACTACAAATAACTATGTTAGGGAAATCTGTTAATGTTTTGTTGTGCGTTTCTGGAAAAAAAATAAATATATAAAAATATCGGCCGATATATCGGAATATCGGATTTTAAAACCCCAAAATATTTGTATCGGTATCGCCTTCAAAATCCTTTATCGGTCGGGCTCTATTACAAAGACAGCTCGACCATGCAGGTTGGCACTGAACAACATCAGGATGATCAGGCCTTTCCTAACTGAGGATGCAACAGACCCTGATTACTGCAATGCTCTTCTGGCTGGACTTCCATCACGTGCAACTAAACCTCTACAGATGATCACTGCAGAACGAGCCCACGTCTCTGTTCATCTCTCTGCACTGGCTAACACTCGCCGCTCGCATCAAGTTCAAGGCATGAAGGCTTGCTTACAGATCTAGCACAGCTCCCTCCTACGAGTCTACATCCCTACCAGAAGCCTACGATTGATCAATGAGCGACGGCTCGTGGCACCAAGACAAAACATTCACAAGACAGCTGAAATCTCTTCCGGGAGCACTTAACCTCATAACAAAAATCCTTTTCCTTTAATCTTCCCTTGTCTGGCTTATGCTACTGAACTTTGCATTTTGAGCACTTCTTGCGTTGTTTTTGCCTCTTAACGATGACTCGCTTGCTTTAGTCCTCATTTGGACAAAGGCGTCTGCTAAATTACTAAATGTAGTCTATTTCAACATTAGACCAACAATACTCTCTTTCAATAGTAGGGATGAACAATACATCGGTTAACAAACAAATTACCCAGACAGCAAACTGACATTGAATCAACGTGAAAACGACGTCTTTTATGACATCGAAACAACGTTGATTTTGCTCATCGAATTAACGTTGAACCAACGTCAGACGCGGCATTCTTCAAAGCTAAATGAAAATCGAAAATTGGTTTGCTTTCATAACGTTGAAACAACGTTGATTTCAAGTAGATTTTCCGTTAATTTTGAAAGAATGACGCGTCTCACGTTGGTTCAACGTTAATTCGATGTCAGATCAACGTTGTTTCGATGTCATGTTTCTACGTTGATTCAATGTCAGTTTGCTATCTGGGTACAGATCCCTCTTATTATCTTTTATTTACGTTACATTCATTTTTTGATGGCCGTATGATCAAACTCACCTCAAATTTGCGTAATAGTCTTTTCTAATCAATGATCATCCATGCAGTCAAAATATGTCTTTGAATCAGAAGATGAACCAAAGCAGCAGAGGTCATTCAGTTGCTCACCTTTGCCTTGACGAGTCTTTTGGCGGTCTTGATCTTGGCCTCACAGAACGCCCCTCTGTATTTGGCACTCACGTCAGTGCCAACTGTCAGGTAAGGGGGCTCCTCCAGTGTCTGGACAGAAACACACACAAACACACGTCAGTTTCACTCTTGGTCAATGATCAGTTTTAGTGGCGTAAGGTAAGGTATTTATTGAACATTCAAAAATGTAAATTTTTTTCCCCATGAAATTGGTAAACTGAAGGCCTGTTCACACCGTGACGAATTTCGCGCGCGTTATTCGCCGGCGTTTAACGCCTCGTGACTAAACAAAGGGCGGCAATGTGAGTGTTCACACCGACGCGTAAAAGCGTCATTTTTTAAAAAAAAAACACCTCGGGTTCGTTTTTTTAATTTGTCGCGCCGCGTCAAAAACTATCCGACCAATGAAATTTGTCTTTAATTTGTCGCTTTTGCTCACGTGTTTGAAGCTTCTGAAGAGACAGTAAAACTAGGGATGCACCGATATGAAAATTTTGGCCGATACCGATAACCGATAATTCGTTATATTTGAAAGCCGATAACCGATAAACTTAAATCCAATTTTTTTATCTAATTTTGAGAGCCTGATTACAAAAACAAAAGTCTCACAATTAAATCCACTTCCCAAACGCACAATTATAATGATGTTCTCAGCCGAGATGAGAGAGTTGCGCTGCACATGTTGTTCCGAACCAGATTTTCGTTTTTTGAAGAGATTTCAATCATATTTCAAGAAGTTAAAAAACATAAACAGTTCAACAAGTGTCTCAGCTGAAGGGAATAATACATTATTTATCGGCTTTAATATATCGGCCACATTTTCTTACCAGGCCGATAACGACAACATTAAAAATGAACATATATCGGCCGATACCGATATGCTGGACGATATATCGTGCATCCCTATCAACAACCAATTTCATCATGAATTAGTATTTCAATAAGCAAGTGTCTGTATTGTTCAGACAGTAGATATATCGTGCATCCCTAAGTAAAACACAACTTGGCTCGCTCAGACACAAAACGGTCATGCCGAGCACACATATGCAACGGTGAAGAAGAAATACGCGTCACCGTCTACAGGAAGAAATAGGAAGATGAGGAAGATGCAAGGCAAGGCGAATGTAGAGCTGCTGTTCTCGTTGGTGCTAGAACATAAAGAACTATAAGACAAACGCGACAGCACATCTTGATAAAAGATAACTGTTATGGAGTGGTATTGCATGGCAAATGGGCGCCATCTAATGTCAGGGAATGAATTTGCATGTTCACTCGGCTCATCGTCAGCAAAGACGAACACAAAAAAAGCGTTGAAAAACGCTGAAGAATAACGCACACTGAAATTCTTCCCGGAGTGAACATTCTCTAAAAACATTGGATTTATAGGACACTTTTGCCATTTGAATCACCAAATCAACTTAAATGAAATTCACTCACATATAGCACCATGCAGTTAAGGCCACATGTATTTTGTTGTACTGAGAAAAATAATTAAACTTGAAGACATTCATTTTCATGTGAACACGCCATTAACGCTCCAGTTATGGCGGTATCTCTCTCATAATCTGTGATTAAAGTATAATTGAACCTTACATACACTGCACTGACAGTGGGCTCAGCTCCGAGCTTACGTCACGCTTCATTATTTATTTATCTTAAGATGACAGTAAGAGCAGGAATAGCATGTGTAGGTGGATCGGCTCTGTGTTCCTGACCCTGACGACCCGTCTCTCTCGTCTGAAGAGGGGAACGGGCCGAGAGATAACCGACCCACTCAACATCTTAACCAACACAGGCACAAGGGTTCCCAAAGCTACTGATTGTGTCATTAGACCTCCAGACACCCACAAGAACATGACCTGGAGACGTCACGGCTGAAACAAGCCAGCACCCCGGCTAAATGCTCTTTCCTGTGCAGGTTTCGTCATATCCCACACAATTAGAGTTTAGTAATTGGGATGACTGGTTTCTGCAAAAAACACCCAGTTGTTCCTTCACAATCTGGACTTTTCTTCAGAGCATAGATTACATTAATCAAAGAGCCGTAATCATGGACAAAAACATTAGAATGAGCTACACTTACAAATAACACGATTTTCAAAATTGTCAGTATTGCTAGTAAATCTCAATCCCAATCATAAAGAAACTGTTTCAAATATTCATGTTTTTAAACAGTTGCCATCTAAAGTATAGGGCCTAAGCATGTTTATTTTAAAGATAAGTTTATTAACTGATTTAAAAAATATATATAAATAAATATATCAGCTTTATATCGGCCGATTTCAGAGCCAGGCCACCCTGCTCTCTCAGATATCAGCATCGGCCATTAAAAAACCCATATTGGTCGACCACTATTGCGCATCAATAGTTAATGCATTAACTAATATTAATAACTAATAGGACTGTACTGCGAAAGTGTTATCAATTAGTTTAATCGAATCATTGCTTAACCCTCTGGGGTTGTTCGGCCCAAATGGACCTGAAGAATTTAAATAATTTTTTTTTTTAAATCACAGCTTCCTCGTGGAAGCTGGAAAATGAATGGGAAATTGGCAAAAATACGAAAATACTGAGTTTTTTTGTGCGTACAATCTACAAATCAGCCACGATCTTGAAAAAAAGCACACAACAGTGAAGCGGTGAGTCTATAAAACATCAAGAGTGCAAAACAGACACATCCAGACACACAAACACACACACAAACACACTTTTATACACAAACACACCAAAAAATTCTGATTATACATGTGTTTTGCATTTTTAAAATGCTCAATTTGTCCACCACATGGCATCCATCTCATTTCAAAAATTGCTTTTATGAGGCCTAGGCTTGACTCTAAAATGAAATACAGCTTTAAAAAAAATATATTTTTTTTTTTTATATTTTTTCTATTTTGTTCAATGGGGGGAAATTTTGTCATAATTATTGCATTAATACTAATTATATATTTTTTTTTATTTTAGAAATTTTCTCAAAACACCAAAAAAGAAAAGAAAACATTCGGTAACACTTTACAATAAGGTTCATTAGTTAACATTAGTTAACTACATTAGTTAACATGTACAATATGTGAACAATACTTCTTCAGCATTTATTAATCTTAGTTAATATTAATTCCAACATTTACTAATAAGTTATTAAAATCAAAGGTTGTATTAGTTAACATTAGTTAATGAACCGTGAACTAACATGAACGCACCATGAACAGCTGTATTTGTATTAACTAACATTAACAAAGATTAATAAACACTGTAACTAATCCATTGCTCATCGTTTGTTCATGTTAGTTAATGCATTTACTCATGTTAACTAATGAACCTTATTGTAAAGTGTTACCAAACATTCTAACATTCTAAAAAACGAGTAAAAAAAAATCATGATTTTTTTTTTTTTTTTTAATATGAATCCCGCCCTTTGGGTCCATTTGGACCCGAACAGCCCGAGTGTGACTCTGAAACGAACAAGCCCAGAGGGTTAAAAAACCGATGCGCATTAAGAATTGTTTTGCAATTGCATTGTGACTCCCTGAACATTATTTCACTAACTGCGACAAGATGCTCTCAACTGTTGTTGCATTGGCCTTCAGCAGAGAAAGTGAACAGCGAAAACCATCATAGCAGGAAATTAAACACAGCTGCTACATTTGAATCTCCAGCTTAAACAAACCACTGACTGCCAGATGACAAGTGCCTTAACCAACAGACAACCACCAAAGTATCACATGATGAACAACACCATGATGAAGTACAGAAAAGCATCTGTTTTGTGCTGCAAGAACGCTTAGTCAAACAACGCTTCTCTGAAAACACACTGGCATGGACATGGAAGAAAAGAAAGAAAAACCAAAAAGTGCATTGGTCAATCTGAGATGCTAAAGCTATTCTTTAAATCTAGTCAACAAAACCATTTCCTCAGCATAAAATTTGGCAAAGAAAAGCACAATGGAGAGGTCTGACTCACAGTCGAGTTGACTAAAACAAGAGACGCTTCATTGAAAACCAATAACAACAAACAGAACTGTGATTTAGTAATCGTTGCTGCTGGCACTATACAAAGAACTTAATATGTAAATGAGTTTAATAGAACTCAGTTTAATACCCATCTGAACACAAAGAGCTTCTGATACCTTTAAATAAGATTAAAAATAATAATAATAAAAAACACACCAAGGATAAAACGACTGTATTGCAGTAATGAGACATCTAACTGGGGTGAAATGTGGCCTGAACATGGTTTAATGAGATTTGCACTTAAATGTGAGTTAATGAACTACTGGGAGACATTCTCAATCTCAATTCTTCATTTTACAGGCACTAGATGAGAACAAATCTGTGACCATATGCAACAAGTACAGCTGTGAAGATAAGATTGGTCAGTAATGTTTTAAAACCTAATGAACTGGTCAAATGGCCACTCTAAAGGCTTTAACATATTACTGACCTCTGGTGTGGGGGTCACATCTATAATTTACGGCTTTATGAGTCCTTTCGGCTATAATCAAACTCATCTGAAGCAGAGCTCACACACCTTCGTCTCATTTCTCTCTTTAACTTTACGATGTTAGTCCTGTGACCAACAAACTCAATGAAATATGCAAACATTTAGCACTGACCCAAAAGCCAACAATGATTGGTCAAAATCTAGACCAGAGTGATGAGTAGAGACGGGAATTGCGTGTTTAATAATTCTCTCTTCTTTTTACATTTCCATTAGTGATTCTTTCAGTACTTGTGTGGATCATTTTTTTTACCAAAAGTGTTTTAAAACAAACTTTTAATGACATTTCACAGATATAAACGTACAAAGTACCTGTTAATTGATGTAATGTATATAAACCTAAACTACATAAAAATACAAACAACAAATCTTACCACTAACATATTTTATTCATGAATTGTGAATAACTTTCCCGCTGGCGTTTCTTAAAAAAAAAAAAAAAGCAAACCACCGCCAGCGTTTTTGATCATTTTCATAAAAATGTCATGAAACATTTTATTGTAGCTTCAAGCATTCTTTTTTAAATCAACACTTGAATGTGGGTAAGTTTCATTAAAAAAAGCAACATTTTGAACAAAAAGCAGAAAATTGTGTTGTTCTGATTTAGATTAGCTAAGATTTAGCCATTTTGACCATTTGTGAACAATTTTCTTCTGTAAAATGAAAAATATTTAATAATATATAAATAATAATTTTTATAATAATAAAAATATCAGAATAACCCAACTGATATTACGTTAAACATACAATTTCCTCAACACATATGCCACATTTCACTTCTGTTAAGGTTCCCAGCTAAACGGTCACAGGCTCTCTCAGTCTCCAGAAGGAACGTGGCGCTGCCAAAGAGTGAAGTACCCAGCATGCTCTGCTCTGCTGCCCATCCTGTGGCTCTCGCTGACGGGGCATCAGCAGACACGCCACAGATGTTCATTAACATCACACAAACAGCCCTGACAATCTGCTCTTAGATGACTGCCATCAGTCCTCCTCACACACTGCAGAGGAACAACAGTCACTCTCCAGTGAAGCAAGAGATACTGAGAGAAAACAACCACAAAACACTCGGAGAACAGAAATCACTTACAAATTTAAAGGCGAGAGTAGAGATGCACAGATTACAATTTTCTAGGCCGATTCCGATGTCCGATTTTTGTTTGACCTGCCGATCCCGATTTTAGCCGATTTTGAAATAATTTTTTTCTAACCACTTTACAGCATGCACAAATATTTCTTTTCTTTCTTTTCTTCCGTAGAATATTTTACGTAGAACATTGTTGCGCTAGAGCCAGACCGATATATCGGCAGGCCGATATTATCGGCCGATATTAGGCATTTTCCAAACTATCGGTATCGGCAGTTATAATGGCCGATAAATTAATATTTCAAAGATAAAATAAAAACGGACAAAACACGCTTGAACGATGGCACGAGTGTTGGGGTTGTGTAGTTTGTCCACCAGAGGGCACTCTACACCGTCCCTGTTGGGAACACTCGTTGAGTTGGTCACGAGACATACATTGCTTGAATAACAATTAAAAGATCATCCCCATCAGTTCTCTCAACTCAAATAAGCATGACAAAATTTGTGACTATCATGTCTGTTGAATAAGCCGAGAGTGAAGCGGAATTAGCTAGTAATAGTTACGTTACGTTGTTACAGACTAGTGTAGTTGACTGACTGTCCTTTTAACTTTTGACAACATGACTGAAGTATTTCTTTAATAGTGCATGACAGTTATAGCAATGAGACGTATCATCTCTTCTCAGCCTGTTATATTGAAAATTTATGTTTTACAATTATGACGTTATCCATTGCTAAATTATGGCTCATCATAGACTAGCTAACCACAAAGCTAGCTGTTGTGACAATAAAAGAAACAAGTTTTTTTAAAATGCATTATCATATTGTTTTAGTTAAAACTCAAAAATAACCACAAATAACTAATGTTAGGGAAATCTGTTGATGTTTTGTTGCGCATTTCTGAAAAAAAAAATATATATATATATATATTGGCCGATATATCGGAATATTGGATTTTAAAACCAACAAATATTTGTATCGGTATCGGCCTCCAAAATCCTTTATCGGTCGGGCTCTGGTAATCGCTATAAAATATATCCAACAATAGAAAAGTGTTCACTTCAAAATGAAAATTAATTTTAATCTCGACAAAACACATATTGTCAGAAAGCTAGTCTCATAGGAGGTTTCATATTTTGTGACAGAAGTGATGTTTGGACAGTTCATTAATTTGTTATGGCAGAATGCATACAATTAAATTCAATGGACTGTCATTTTTTGGTATTACGCCTAAACAAAATCTCATGGGAACTTCAATTTTTGTGATATCAACTTCAAATTTGGAACACAACTTGGTTAGATATATGGCTTTGATTATAGTAATTTTATAGGAAAAATACATATTATATAAAAAAGAATAAATATTAAGTACAGTATATTTGATTTAAAGTAAGTTTAAACTTACTTGTTTAAATGTTCATTTGCATAATGCATAGCTCATATGAGGCAAACTAGTAGCACTACAACTACTTTTTAAAAACAGCAAACTAGTATTCCATTCCAAACTGTTAAAAACAAAATGGAAATAAAACAGATTATAAGTTCATATTCAACGTTTTTCAGTCTTTCATCTGTTGTTCTTAATAAAGGATAGTGAGAGATACTCAGCTTTAGAAACCCATTTCAGCAAATTCGGACACAGATGGTGACCAACTGGAGATGTGCGAGATCTGAAGGTCAGGAAGCCTCGAGCAAACACACTTATTACTCTTGGCTTCATATATTCAGAGCCCGTAAGGTGTTTTCAGCTCATGCATGATCAGAGCGACCCTCAACTTCAAGAGTTTCTTTCAGCAGATTACCTTTCGAAAATCCTCCCAATCCCCTTTAGCAGATAAAACGCATGGAGTTGAGCAACCAAATCTGTGTTTTGATGGTATAATAATCTGCCGAGTTCATGGGAGTTACACAGGCTTTCGGTTTACAGGGGAACATGAACATAAAGGGATAGTGAACACCTTCACTCTCATGTCATTTATTTTTAATTTTTTAAACACACACACACACACACACAAAGAAAAAACACCATGATGGTCCTCAATAAGACTTGTGTGATATATCACTTATGAAGCCATACAGTCATATGATACATTTGTGAGAAGAATATAATGCATAAGTAATTTGGACTTCTAATTTATTTGTGTCCTTTTTGAGGCTTCACAGATCACTCACTATGACCCTGTTGTATGGAAACACATGCACGAAGTTTCTTAAAAACAGCATTTGGGTTTGGAATAGCATGAAGGGAAGAAAATAAGGACAATTTTCATTTTTGAATGAACTATTCCTTCAATATTTTAATATATTTCACAACCAAAAGGTTGTTAAAACACTGAAATTAATGCATAGCTGTCAACCCTCCCGTTTTTTCAGGGTTTCTCACGTATTTTAGCTCTTTTCCCGCTGTCATCCCGTTTTAGTATTTTCCCATAAAATATCCCGTATTTTTACTCTTTGATTGTGTGAGACGTACGAGCTCGGACAGATTCGGCTTGAAGTCGTTTATCCTCGGATGTGGCGCCCATTTTTATTTCGGCTCCCATGTTAACAGATTAGAGCTTGCACGCTGCCTGCGTGACACGAAAACGCGTGCATGCTAGAAATATAACTGATGCCTATTTTTCACGCGACAATTTTATTTATTTATTTTATTTATTAAAATTTTACAACTTAATTTATTTTTCCGGGGAAAAAAATAAATAAAAAAAAGGAAACGATGTTTAGGCTGGCTGTATGTCATTTTGTACTCGAATACATATTAATAAATTACATTTTGATGTTTGAAAGTCTAGGTTTTTGCATAAATTCAGATATCAATGTAATTTAAACAAATAATAATTATAATAATTATCGATTTTCAAATATATGAATAAAATATATTTACTTTTTTTTCCATTTGTTTCTTATGCTCTTAACAATGTGATTACATGAAGAAGAAAAAAAAACTTGAAAAAAAAAAAACCTTCTGGGCCTCGGGAGGATATAAAGATAGGATAGGCTACAATAACAAGTATGTCTTCTGAGTGATGGTCCACCATCACGCTAAATAGGCTCTTTAAATGTAATTGAAATAAACAGACAGCCCACCTCCCTATTTTGCGGATTTTTGGAAGTGATAGGATAAAAGTTGAAATTGTTGTCCAAATGCAAGAGCAACACACCGCAAATCCAAATGTAGATTTTTTTTTTCTTTAAATGACACTGTCTCTTTCTCTCTCACACATAGGCTAGTTATGAACTCTTTAGACTTTTAAGGATAAGTGCTTTATTTTTAAAGTTTGTGGGTAACTAAGAATCGTGCAAAAAAAAAAATCCCTTATTTTGGGGATGGATTCCAGGAAAACTCCCTTATTTTCAAATGTTCAATGTTGACAGCTATGTGAATGATGAAGTATTTCTGCCACAATACCATGATTACAGTTAGCGTTGTACATTAAATCCATGGTGAATGTTGGTGATTTGTGAACTAAAGCCTTCTATGACTTTCATGGCACAACGTTTCTGGTTTTCCACGTCAGCGCTGTTTGACCTGATGTGGTTCATAACAGATTAATGCACCGAATTTGAAAGGCTCTCAATAGATCTTGCAGCAATGTTATTAATACTGTTTCTCATATGAAACAGAAATGGCAGCCCTTCTTAGTTTGGCAACTTGGTGGTGGCACCAGTGCGAACTCCAAAACAATTTAGACAAAAAGGTTGTAAAATGTGACCATTTGGTCACAATATGGAGTCCTGATAGTCTTCATATACAAACTATCGATTGTTTTGTGTAAGTCAATTGATAGAAGTACATGACAGCGCATCACATTCAAACTACAGTAGTCAAAACAAAGTTCAAAGTCGTCCCTTTAAGAACGGGTATTGTTCAAAATTCATGATGAAAGGTTTTGATCCACTTCAGATGTTGAGGACTGCATATTGCATATTAACACTGTTCCTACAAGACTGCTAAAAACCAAATTTAACCACTTTAATGCATTGCATTAGGTCATTTCCTAACACACCAACACTAAACACACATTTGGCTGTGAAGCATACACCCTAAATAAACTCATAGGCACTGCAATGATGGAAATGTGTCAACCAGTAGGCTATTATCAATGTAAACTGGACTGCAACAGAGTAAGCTAAAAACGTCCCAAACAAAATAAGAAAGAACTTCCGTTAAGCAATTTGTTCGGCAAAATGTGAAGCCGTTTACAACTTGCCACATTAACAGAGAATTTATGTGTCCTCCTCATGGCGATGCATTTATCAGCTATTCCAGAACTAATGTTCCAATCAGAGTTTTATGTCAGAACTATCCGTTTTACAATATTATCTTTATTTTTCAACGGAGACGCATGAATAATGTAGATTTGAAGGATCGCTTTCGGCGTGACGCGTCTGAAACGATGAGCGTCATGGCAGAAGCTCTTTAGGTAAGAGATGTGACTTAATTCATGGCAATTAGTCAACAGTGGCGGATGAAGTCAGTGGAAGAGGGAGTCGCAGGCACTCGGTTCCAACATAAACACCTCATTAGCTTGCAGAGCCTCCTCGCGTGGGAACGACGCGGCTGCAGAGTGTTTACATGACCATCCCTTGGCAATACGAGACTGTGTTGGAATCTGTTCGGCTGTGGTTTCCCGAACCCTTTTCACACTGCAAAATTGAGGGTTGATATTAAGACATGAGGAAAAGTTGGAGTTTTTGGAAGATCTTCAACCAAAAGAGCGATTGATCTATTCTGTTCTGCTACGACAGGGCTGGATTGGTCACACTAACCCTTCTCCTATCCTGACTCGGCTTATTTTCCTCAATGCCTTGACGTTTTTGAGTGCTTTGGCAAGATATGACTGTAATTTCTTGCCATAACCCATAAAAACAAAGCGTTACCGACTCATTTCCTTCAATTCAATTGTGATAAAACAAAAAGAAAGAACGGCATTCGAAAGCACTGTGACGTGAAACAGCTTTTCTGACCTTTCAAATTGACTGAGCTCTCAAAACAGAAACGGATAAGGATGTATCCAGCGATTCTAGTGTCTAGACTTCTTAAAAATTAGCATCTGCCAGTGTTTTTAAAAATGTTGCCAATCAGCGGCAGAATTTCCCAGACGGCAAACTGACACTGAATCAACATGGAAACGACGTCTCTCATGACATCGAAACAACGTTGATCTGGCATTGTTTTGCTCATCGAATTAACGTTGAACCAACGTCAGACGCGTCATTCTTCAAAGCTAAATGAAAATTGGTAATTGGTTTGCAATTGGTTTGCTTTCCTAACGTTGAAACGACGTTGCTTTCATGTTGATTTTCCATTAGTTTTGAAGACTGACGTTGGTTCGACGTTAATTCGATGAGCAAAAAAATGTCAGATCAAAGTTGTTTCGATGTCATTTTTCCACGTTGATTCAATGTCAGTTTGCTATCTGGGTTATCATTTCACAAAACGTTGAAAAACCATATAGCGCTAATTACCATATAACAGCAAAAACATGGATTGCCAGAAACTTCTGTTAATGGCGGGGAAAGAGTTTATAAAATAAAAGCACACTTTCTCTCCTCCAATATACAACACAATATGCTGTATGATTTGAAGTAGAATTTATGTCCATAGCACAAACAGTGCAAGACGCTTAGGATTTGGTCTTTGTTCAAATCATTAACGGTCACAATAACAAAACTAATGATGCAAGACATTACATCCACAATCACTGTGGTCAATTGAGATTTTCGTCTATTTTGCTCCCATAACGTGTTATTTCAGAATAGTGTAAAAGAAAACATCCAAAATACACATTTAAGTATTCATTTTATTAAACATCATCCATGTAGATTTCAATTTCAATACAATTTAGAGCCACTTCAGCAGGTTTGTTGAAAAGTTTGTTCAAATTTACATAACATTTTACTTTTTACCCAAAAACATACTAAATTAATACGACAACAAAACGAAACAAATATTTTTGAAATCTAGCTTAATCCAAAAATGTTCATATTTCTGTTCTGTTAGTGTATGCAAATCAGCCAATACTTCATTTGCATATTTAAACATAACATTTGAGAAAACTCGTCTCGTCTTAATTTTCTGTGATTAATCAACAGGGGAAGTGCGGTGATATATCTATCAGTATTTAGCCGTTTCACCTGGGTTGTCAATGCAATCCAGAAAATAAACTAAAATAAACTAAAATGCCAACAAAATGACCTAAAAGCCACAGAAATGAACAAAAATGCCATTAAAAAATAACTAAGAAGCCACTGAAGTCAACATAAATGTCGCCAAAATGAACAAAATTGTCACCAAAATGAACAACAAATATCCCCAAAATGAACAAAAATGCCACTAAAATGAATAAAAATGGCACAAAATAAACAAAAACGCCAACAAGATGAAATTGCGGTGGAAGTTTCTGTAATTTGGTTGTAATATGGAATAATTTCATTTCTGTCCTGAGAGACAGTTCATGATCCCATACAATATGGAGTAAAACTTAACAGCAATTCAGTTGGCTTTGCTCTCAACAACATCATCAGCACCGTCATACTTTTATGAGTCACGCCTCCACAGAGCGAGCATGCATTACTCTACAATATCTAACAAAGAACGGCACTCATGTGTTTTCTGGAAAGCGCAGCCAGACTCGCCTCAAAGGCAGGAGAGCGTGATTCCTCTACGGAGCGATTTGCATTGGGCTGGAGGAACTTTGGCCAACAGGGTAATGACTTCAAAATCCTGCACTGCATTGCCAACATTATTACAAACTCCACTGGAGTGAAGGTTATATAACCTGTGCTGAAACACCAGAAAAGCTATTGCAATATTGGCGACTTCATGCAAAGGGGAAAACAGTTCCTCACACTGGCTGTTTTACAGCTTCTCCATTCACCTCCTCTGCTGAGGTGGAAAACTCTTCCCTGTTGACTAAACGCACGTGTTTTAAACGGATCTTTCCTCTGATAATGACAGAGTGAAGAGATCCTACTGAAATAAAAGACACCAAATACACCAACACCATCGTGTAGTGGACAATTATCCCAACATAGTGTTGTCACGGTACCAAAATTTCAGTATTCGGTACCAATACCAGTTAAAATTCACGGTTCTCGGTACCAATTTCGGTACCAAAGCTTAGTTTAAATGTACATATACTTAAGTGTTTATCACGGTTACAAGTATGGAAACTGTACATTTGTATTATAAACACTTTAGAAAAAGATTAGATAAACACTAACACAAAAAAAAAGTTTAAAGTTGTTTGTAAAGTTTTAATCCATTATTTATTTAATGCACAATGAATTAAGTGAACAAACATGAACAATCAGGTGTTTGTAATAAATAACATTTTCAAACATTAATTAATGTTGTAAAAATATATTGTTCAGTCAATGTGTTGATAACTAAGTAATGTTGATGAATGGTATCTTTGTAGCATTACCATAAAACATGTTTTATTTGACTTGACTGTCCTTTTATTTAATCTAAAACTGCATTCATATTTAATTTTAAAAAGGCTTTTTAAACCTGCTGAGTTATAAAGGCAAGAATACGCCTAGAACTGGCACTGACATTAAATGACAATACTAATACCAGTAGTACTCTGGTGTCGGGTAGATACTACTGTGCTCATGTACTCGTAAAACTACCCCGAAAGCACTTTAGAGGCCGTTCACATGTCGCGCGTGTTTTTTAATTATATTTTTGCGCGTGCTTATTCTTTCCAAAGCGCTTGCTCTCACGCGGCGTCTGTCGTTGCTATGCAACGCCAATGAGTTTTTATTATGAGCGCGCTTGCCTCGCGCCTATATTTGAAATTGCGAATTTGCATGTAATCGGCCTCTTATGGCAACGTGACATTAGCCTAATCCAAAATATTTCCATATGTGGCTCTTTCCTCCTTTCGTTTCAACAAGTGGATTCAGAGAGAGAGAGCCATATCAGCGTTATAAAGAGGACGCAACTAGACATCGCGTCTAGAACAGAACTGGATTAACCTGGTACTCGGTACCTAGAAAAGCTGGTACCGTAACATTTTTTTTTTTTAGTACCGACTTGGTACCGAAGTACCGAGTTTTTTGACAACACTATCCCAACATATATAAATAAAACTGTCCAAAATGAACACTCATCAAGTGGCACATGTGACGTGAGGGAATAAAATTAATGAAATTGTAAAAAGCTTTTAAAAAAGAAAAAAATCTGCCTTTGGAGTCAAAAATAATACTCATGTGGAACAGCAAATCAATAAATGGCACCAAAATAAAAAATGTAAATCTATATATAACTCAAAGGACTATAAACATAATGCATAAAAGTATTAGCAAGTAGTTACACGTATTGTTTTTAATGTTGTTTATATTAGAGGCAGGCCGATATTATCGGCCGATATTAGGCATTTTCCAAACTATCGGTATTGGCAGTTATAATGGCCGATTAATGAATATTTCAAAAATAAAATAAAAACGTACAAACACGCTTGAACCATGTCATGAGTGTTGTATAGTTTGTCCACCAGAGGGCGCTCTACACCGTCCCTGTTGGGAACACTCGTTGAGTTGGTCACGAGACATACATTGCTTGAGTAACAATTAAAAGAACATCCCCATCAGTTCTCTTAACTCAAATAAGCATGACAAAATTTGTGGCCGGCGGAAGTTTCCTTGGCCAGTTATATTGAAAATTTAAAAGTATGACGTAATCCATTGCTAAATTATGGTTCATCATAGACTAGCTAACCATAAAGCTAACTAATGCCACTATCATCAGTCTGTTCTGTTGTGACAATAAAAGAAACTTTTAGAAAGTTTCTTTTTAAAATGCATTATTATATTATTTTGGTTAAAACTCATAAATAACTAATGTTAGGGAAATCTGTTAATGTTTTGTTGCGCCTTTGTGAAATAAAAAAAAAATATCGGCCGACATATCGGATTCTAAAACCAAAAAATATTTGTTTCGGCCTTCAAAATCCTTTATCGGTCGGGCTCTAGTTTATATGTCTATGTAGTGTTTTTAATATCCTTTAAGATAAATAAATAATTTTGTTCTTTAAAACTCACATTTGATCACCAAAATGACATATTTAGGCGAGGTATGTCATACAGAATGGTAATTCAAAGTGCTTAACATAAAATAATGAATAACGTTCATCAAAAAATAAATAATGAAATAAAATAATGAAGTTTATATTCAATATTTTTTTTTATCCATGTATGTTGCGTGCAATTTCCAGCCTATATTAAATATTTGGGAATGTCTATTTTCATATTTTATAAGGTTACAATACGATTGCCATAGCAACGTAACTTGCGTGAGGTTCCCAAACCTTTGGTGTCACGTGACACGTCATGAAAGCGCCGCGTCAAGCAGCTCCCGCCGACAGACGCGACAGCCTCGACAACAACAACGGAGAAATAAAAATGAAGATGGAAGACGAGGTGCGGGAGAAATTGAGGTCGGGAATATACATGATTAAAAGAAAAAAAAGGTCAGGCTGCTAAATCTAATGTTTGGGAGCGGTTCTCAGAAGTAGTCATAGACATATACACTAGACCTCACCTTGGATACGGCAGTTCATTAGAACGATTGCGTCAATAGAGCCGCCATCTTGAAACAGGGGAGCCCCTCCGCTTTAATGCATCAGCCTCAATGTAGTAGACACAGGTCTAACGCAAATAAAATCACCATAAATCATCATGAATGCGATTTTTCTTGTTTTTTTGGTTTGTTCTAACGGTCAGACATGTATTTATCATTGATTACAGAAAGAAAAATTTTTTTTTTAATTTTTTTTTTAAACATTCTTCCTAGTTCAGATTTCATCCGTGAACTTCATACGCTGCACAAAAGTCCGCCACCATCAATGAATTCGAAGTAAAGGCAGAGATAGCAGCGTTACTAGCTACTTCCCCAGACAGCAAACTGACATTGAATCAACGTGGAAACGACGTCTCTCCTGACATTGAAACAACGTTGATTTGCTCATCGAATTAACGTTGAACCAACGTCAGACGCGGCATTCTTCAAAGCTAAATGAAATCGAAAATTGGTTTGCTTTCATAACGTTGAAACAACGCGTTGATTTCAAGTTGATTTTCCGTTAGTTTTGAAAGAATGACGCGTCTGACGTTGGTTCAACGTTAATTCGATGAGCAAAACAATGTCAGATCAACGTTGTTTCGATGTCATATTTCCACGTTGATTCAATGTCAGTTTGCTATCTGGGTCCTATGACAAGACCCCTGTTCCAAGATGGCGGTGGTTTTGACGCATGCTTAGAACCCCCAGGTGAGGTCTAGTGTATATGTCGATGAGAAGTAGTTGCAGCAGGAGACAACAGTAATCTCGGCTACCTGAAGTGCAACTCGTCTGAAAAATAGACAGTAGCGCCACAAAACGGGCACTTCCAGCATGTCAAGACATATTTGTGGGGGTCTAAGAAATAAAAAAATGGTTTAGCCTATTAGATGAATACAAATGCTGCTTTGTAAAAGTTGAAAATGTTTATTAATATGACCTGATTTATGGTTCATATTCATAATCGTCTGTTGTTGCCAGTTTACAGGGCGATGTTTCCAAGCACTTTCAGGCTGAAATAAAGGCTGTTTTCATTTACATTACAATGCCTAGTAGCTACTATGTCTATTTAACGGTTGCGGGTGCGGTGCGGGGCGGGTTGTAAAAATAGACAGTGGTGTGGTGCGGGCTGGGGCGGGCCAAATAATTTCTAAAAAATAATGTGACTGTAGGAGCACATCTGATCTCATCTGGAAGCTGATCCAGCATAATAGCTAAAAGCAGACTCTCCATGCGTAGAGTATTGGTGTTTCTAGTTGATGTGAATGTCTGCAATATATTGAGGTCCGAGCCCATTGAATGATTTATGTACCAGTAATAATCCCAAATGTAACTGGGAGCCAGTGTAACGACCTGAGGACTGGTGTGATGTGTTCATTTGTTCAGGTTCTGCTCTGCGTTTTGTACGGTCTTATCGTGTTTTTAGGAAGGCCAGCGAGGAGTTCATTACAATAATCCACCCTGCTGGAGATAAAAGCCTAAAGTCTTAACTGGAAACAAAGTATGTAATTCTTGCACTATTTTTCAGATTGCTTTGACATGACTACTGAAACTAAGGTCTGACTCTAGAGACGCACCAAGATTCATGACTTAATTTTTAGTCGTTAGACCCCTAGAGTGAAGGTATGCATTCACCTTGAGAACTCCATCTTTGTTTCCAGGGTATTTAAGCATATTTTTTGTGCCTTATGCCTTCAAATATCTTGAATGTAACTCAACACCCTTGCCTCATTTAGTATGCACGGTTCTATGACTATGCAAATGAGCCCCGCCTCCACTCACTCACTCACTCAGCTCAGAGATCCACTGGTTGACGATCACACGTTGATCTGATTGGTTACAAGGTCGTTTGTGACGTCGTGTTTTGGTTCACTGCAGTTTCTGTCCACTTATGAACTTACACATGGTTTGTAAAAACACCACATAGACATATAAATAACATTAAAAACTCGATTTTCACCACAGAGGGATTTTAATACACAATTTAATTTATTAACAATTAGTTTAAACATAGATTCTAGAATATAAATATTCTGTCAATATAGCTCAGTTACTGTAGGTTTTCAACTGGAATGTAGACTATATTAATACAGAATGTGCACTGATCTTTTAGTTACAAAATTCTGGATCTTGAATGTCCTTTTCTAAAGTTACAAAAGAAAAGAAACGTTAAAAAAAAAAAAAAAACGTTGTCATGACCATGCGGGAACGGTGTTGGGCTGCTTCAATAATCCACAGTTGAGTTCGGTTAAGTCTGCCTCTGGCTTCGACATCAAACATGGCGATTAACAAGTACTCAAGGCCAGACAGCTTCCTTTGAACCACAAAATCTGTCAAACATGCCTCCCACCATCACAAGCAAACATATCAAAATCCGTTCAGTTTCAATGAATCACGACCTCATCTCCCAGAGGTCGAAATTACCAGCAGACGCTCTGTAGCAGCGGGACGCCTCTTCACATTCGTTCATCAGCGTTTGATCAACAGTGCTGGAGGGAAGGGTTACACGTTCACCAGGGCTGGGGACAAAAACACCAGCTAAGAGACAGAAATACACCAGAGATTTAAAACATGCGTGCAGAAATTACCCTTTTTATCCGTTATGCAACAACGTTTCGCTCAAATTCAGTTACTCGTGCTCTATTACGCAATCTTGATGCCAAATCAATAACTCTGCACTCATGGATCAAACATAAACACATTTGTAATGAGAAGCACTTAACAAAAAAAAAAAGCAGATTTAAGGGACACCTGTGGTTTACCGTCAAAATAAATGTTTGATGGATTAATGTTTGAAAATTAAGACGGCTATGCATTTTAGTAATGTAATTTTACAGTTGTAAAGTAAAATAAATTATTATATTCATTTTCTTACAGTGCTAATATATTTTGTAAACAATAATAATAATTAAGTTTAATAAAAATAAATAAGTTTAAGTATAGGGATGCACCGATATAAAAAAACCGTTGGCCGATACCGATAAGTCTTTAAATATGAACGCCGATAACCGATACATTGGATGATAAAACTAAATCCAAATTTTTATATAATTTTTGAGAGCCTGATTACAAAAACTAAAGTCTCACCATTAAGCCAAGTCCCAAGAACACAATTATAAAATTATAATTTTACGTTGCCTTTATGAAGTGATTACAATCATATATTTCAAGCAATTCAAAACCATGTTAAACATCATTTTGTAGCTGAATGAAAAAAAGTCCATTATTTATCGGCTTTAATATATCAGTCAAATTGTCTTATAGGGCCGTTAATGATAACATTAAAAATGAACATATATCGGCTGATACCGATATGCTGGCCGATATATCGCGCATCCCTATTTCAGTATTAACTAAAACTGAAATAAATCTAAATTAAAGCTAAACAAAAATATTTAAAAATACAACAAAATGACAAAAACTTAAAATAATATATATATAAATATTATACAAAATAATACTAAAATAACTGTAATGTTATAATAACTAAATATTGTATGAGCAATGCTATGAAAAATCCAGATAAACTACCTTACTAGTTCTCCGAGCAGAAAATATATATCCTTTAGTCACTGAAAAGTGTTTTTGATGGCGTGGCTTGAAAGCACTGGATTTGAGACGGGTGTCAGTCGCCACAGAGGAAGGGGTCAGGAACAGGTCGCTCTAGTCTTCATCGCTGGCAGTCTTCTGTGTCATACTTTATAAATAGAAACAGCCGAGAGATGTCCGTCTCTCCACCAACCCTAAATCACCCTCCTCAAAATAGGTCAATCTGATGGATCGAGAGACGAGGAGCGACGGCGAACACAAAGACAAACCTCGCCAATGCAATCACTAGAGCTGTTCCAGCCTGGGACTAAATCTCAAAGCAAGAACCAAACAATGCTCTTACCTAACCATGACTAGGCTTATTCGCCCAGCAATGAGACATCCAGGGGAATAAGGAAGAATTAAACTTCAAGACCGACCTAACAGTAGGAAATAGCCCAGCTTAAGCCTCTCTTTGTTGTGCCGTTCAGTTCTTTAAACTGTAGTCTGCTATTGCTGATCTTACATGCAGGAAAAAGAGGGGAAAAAACACGAGTGCAATAATTATTTATTTTGCAACGTTTGCAGAAACAATTTGGAGACATTTCTAGAATACCTTTGCTTTTTATTTTATTGTATATTTACATTATTCTATATGATTAGAAAATTAGTGACTGGGGATCAATGGGTAAAAAAAATGCACAAAAATAAAAAAAGGGATCTGAGCCAATACTATTAGAGCTGTTATTGTTAACTAAAACTAAAAACAAATAGCTTTTGTAAATTGAAATAAAGCTGAAATTCAAATCTAACTTTTTAAAGAAAATTTTACATTAAAAGTGTTGATGAACTGTGAAAAAAGTACTAAAATTACTCAAAATATATAAATTAAAGTTAAATAGAAATACTAAAATAAGAAAATGTATAATGAAAAAAGAAGAAAAAAAAATACTAAAACTAAAACCAAATCAAAATGAAAACCAAAAATATAAAAATAAAAGCCAATTCAAAATATTAATACTATTATAGTAATTTTAAATTAAAAGTGTTGAATAACTGTGCAATTAATAAGTGAAAAAAGTACCAAAATGACTAAAAATGAAAAATATATAAATTGAAGTTAAATAGAAATACTAAAATAAGAAAATAAATAATGAAAAAAGAAAAAAAATACTAAAACTAAAATGAAAACCAAAAATATAAAATATGAATACTATTATAGTAAATAAATAATACTAAAATAACTTTATGTAAATAATACTAAAGTAAAAAATTACATTCGTTTTCAGGAACTGCAATTCAGCCTAAACTCGTATCTCAGGCGTTTTTGTAGTCCGAGATGTTTTATTTACATTTGCATACCTGAGAGCCAAAAACCGTTAAATACACCATTTGCAATCATCATTTCTCCGCAGCGCAGGCTGTTTCGTTTCGAGGCAACTTCGATGTCAGCACTTCTTGCCACAAGGTGAAATGAAACGCTCCTCAGAATGGAGATGGGAGACATCAACACATCCAGACGGATGTTAACACACTCCACGGAGTAGGACTGTGAGATAAACAGCGCTCCTGTCTGACATTTCTTTTGTATTATGATGTCAGCGGGAGGGACGTGTCTGATATGACCATCTCAAAATCAGCACACACACCATGTCTTCCTCACAGCGTTCATCTAACGGAGGATGTGATGTAATGTGATATAATTACACGCAACAACCAGTAGTGCTCACTCAACTGACCAGAGATCTCATTGAGTTTTAGACAGTCCAATCATTTCCTACTGCCATTAACTGGTCGGGTGGCACACCAGTGAAACGCCCAGTCTAAACATCTGATGCATAGTGGATTTAAAACGGCTTAAATTGCCAACTATGAGTCCAAGAGTCAACAGTTGGCCTGAAAATAAAGGATTGTTTACAAGGTTTACATTTTATGTCACTTTCTGAGTCTGTGAAATAATCTGTACATACATTACATTTGAATTCGGGATGCATGATATTGGAAAAAACTGATATTATGATATTTTGTATTTCTTCGATACATATGCAATATGAAAACCGTTTCACTAGATGATTTAAATAGCTCTATTTGGAAAGAATTGATCATTCTAGAATTGAATCTGCATAGAAAATAATGAACAAATTACAAGCACAGGTTAATACACTAGAACAAGGATACAAATGACATAAGCAGTGCTTTATGGTTTTCAGGGAAGTCTAACAATATTCAATTACGTAAATTGGATAATTAAATGTAAAATAACATGCATAAAATATGTAAATAAATATAGGCCTACAGATCCAATGGGATACACATGCATTGTCTTTGAGGATATTTGCAAAGGCAGGCATTTTGAAATAATTGTGTGTATTTTTCTGTTCAAGAACAAACAGAGGCAGAAGAGACGGGAATCCGGTGTTCACGTGCACTCTGCGCTGTCTGGTTTAAAATCACTTGATTTTTAACCTAAACCACATGCAAAAAAAACTTTGCATTTAAGCCGAGAATCACGTCCGTTTCGAAGCTTGGTTCCTGGTCTGTACGGATCAACTACGACCCCTACACATGGCAATATCGATGGTAAAATCATTATAACCCTAATAACCAGCATTTAACGTAACATGATCACAAACGTAACAACGGCACACTTGGTTAATTTGATCAAATGACCATAAATCACACCGATTCATTTTACAATCCTGCAACTCGCCTTTAATTGAGACTAAAAAAAGCTTTTCATTAGTTTGGGGAAGCATTGGCGCACGCCGGCGACTAGATGCCACTGCAGTAGACCATCTCACAGCATTAAAGGTTAATGATTAATCCATTCATTGATTCATTCAAA
Organism: Pimephales promelas; assembly: GCF_988280905.1. NCBI lineage: Eukaryota > Metazoa > Chordata > Actinopteri > Cypriniformes > Leuciscidae > Pimephales > Pimephales promelas. The sequence goes on along the minus strand of NC_142779.1, from coordinate 1,789,424 downwards.
TGGACGATTTGTATTGAACTGGTAATGGACGATCGATCATGGGAATGCTTGTAATTTGGCATCCTCACTCCTCATGTTAATTGATAATTAGGGGGATGCAGTAGATAAGTTGATCGAGGTTAGTTTCTCTCAGGAGCAGCTCTCCGCCATGATGCAACATCTCACTGATTTATTTTCTTTCCATCCTCCTTATTAGGGCTTTCAAACGATTAATCGCAACCAAAATAAAAGTCTGTGTTTACATAATTTATGTGGGTGCACTGTGTATAATTATAATTTAATAAATAGTATTTATATATAAAATAATTATACACAGTGCACCCACATAAATATATAAATATATACTTAAATATATCTTAAACATATACAAGCATGTGTGTGTATTTATTAAATACACACACATGCTTGTATATATTTAAGAAATATTTTCATGTATATACTGCATGTAGATTATATGTAATTTATATTATATATAAATAATATATTTTTTAAATTTTTTTTAGGGATACACGATATATCGGCCACATTATCGGTATCTGCCGATAAATGATAATTTTTAATGTTATCGTTATCGGCCCAAGAACATTTAGCCAATATCTAAAAGCCGATAACTAATGTATTATTTCCTTCAGCTGAGGCACTTTAGATGTGCACTGTTCAACATGATGCTTTTAAATTGCTTGAAATATGATTGAAATCACTTTAAAAAAGGAAAATCCAGTTAAAGTGCAAATTGTGCAGCGCGAGTCTGTCATATCGGCTACACAATATTAAAATAAGAACATCATAATTGTGTTTGTATCTTGACTTTTAATGAGGAGACTTTTATGTAATCAGGCTCTTTTAAAAATTGTCTAAAAATTTGGATTTAGATTTATCGGCCAATATATCGGTTATCGGCTTTCAAATATAAAGAATTATCGGTATCGGCCAAAATTGTCCTATCAGTGAATCCCTAATTTTTATATATATATATATATATATATATATATATATATATATATTAGGGGTGGCACGGTTCACAAAACCCACGGTTCGGTTTGTATCACGGTTTTAGGGTCACGGTTTTCGGTTCTGTACGGTTCTTGTTATTTTTTCTTTTAATCTTAACACTCAAGAAATGTACTTCAACATGTGATATATCGCTTAATTATCCACACTTTAGGATACAGTATTAAAAAAATATATATTATATTCATGCAATCATGCACAAACTGAATTTGACTCTTTGACTTTAAGCACATTTTGGGACTATCTCAGAGGAAAGCTAGGTGAGATTTAGATACAGCAAGAGAGAAGACATTGACATGCTTTTTGTTTATTTGGCAAAAAAAGGAGAATGTGTATCACTATCTCTACAAGAACATGTGCATTTTTATCACATAAATCTTATTTACACAAAGAAATTAACTTTCATGTATCAACTGCTAACTTTTGTAGCTCTTACCAAAATTCTATCTTTTAAAAGAAAAAGAGAGGAACTCTTAAAACACTGTCTTTTAAATGTCAATATACATGAAACCTCATTGCCTATAGATTGTTAAGCTATAGCAATAGGAAAGGCCATAAACATAAAGTGAAATTTAAGTTCAGCCTCAACACAAAAACAGTATCAACAATGCTTCTATTCCCAAAATGTGAGGGTACCTTTTTTCCACTTAAAATGAAAGTGCAGGGTTTGGAAACGTATGACTGAAGCTCTTATCTATACATAAAGTGCCACTGTAGCGTTATATTAAAATATCATAACATGAAATCCAAAATGTTCCCACACACCGGACTTATACCATAGACTTATACGACGCTGGCGCATCCTCCAACTCCCTCATCTCTCCCACTTGCCATTTCTCCGCGTGCCGTGACCTGCAGCGCTCCATACTCCACTTTTACTGGCTTGTTTACTAACTTGAACCGGCGCTGCACAGAGCGATCGGTAATGACATCAAATACCGCGAAAGTGATGAATGCATACGGAGCCGACTCGCGCTAGTTTGATATTCACCGATCGCTCTGTGCAGCGCCGGTCCAAGTCGAACACGTTTATGTCGCGCGAAAAGAAAACACACGTCACATACGGGCACGAAGTTACATTGCGCATGCGTCGAACCGTGAGACGCACACACGCTCCGAACCGAGACAAGCGAACCGAACGGTTCGGGTGTTTTTTCATGTACCGTGCCACCCCTAATATATATATATATATATTCTTAAATATATTATATATTTATGTACACACAAACTTTTATTGTGGATTCGATTAAACGTTTGACAGCCCTACTCCTTTTACATTTCATACATCATGCGTAGCTTGAAGATTTTGTTACGGTTATTTCATTTGTTTGTTTTTTTACTTTCCATAGACTTATGTAATTTGGTTTATTAATGAATTTGTTTAAAATAATACAACATCTTGTATTCATTAAACGCTGGTGTGTGATGATCCCTCTTATGAAACGAGCTGGCCGTGACACTGAACACAAGTGTTGATGCGGCTAATGTACTCCGACTACTCTCTAGTGTGTGAGAAACGATGTAAGCAAGACCATTAGACAGCCTTCTCTTCCCAGATATAATACTAAAAGATTAGTAAGATTACTAACAGAGCAGTAAAAGTTCACAGTCAAATGAGCAGCTTGATGAACTATGTGAATAATAAGAGCCTCAGGTTAGTCCTCAAACTCACAGTCAGTCAATGGAGCAGATGGTTAAATCTCATTGTACCAAACACACACACACACAGAGAGTCATTCAAATAACAGATAACAACAACCACAGCCAACAGAGAATCCGAGTGCCGCCACCGACTTGACCACTAGTGCATGCTGGATCTCAGTGATAATCTTCATGCTGTCCTCCCCGCTGCTGGGCATGACCATATGTTACAGGGGTGGAAGCTAAAAGTGTTGGAGTTTGCTAATGGTGCGTGACTCAGTGGCCACTGCACCTCCATGTCCCTGCCATGAATTTTTATCTGAGCGCTGTCGAAGACTGAAGCCAGTCCTCAGCGTAATGCATGTACACAGTGGGCTTTTAGGCTGCATGATGCACTTTAGTGTTGTCAAAGCTGAAATGGTCCCAGTCGATACACCAAGACCAGCTGTGCTCTTTCTTCTCTCACATGTAGTTATTTCTTATGTAAACAGTTGAGAAATAAAAATCATGTGTAACAGTATATTACATCAATGCATTCGGTCTTAAAGTGACAGCAACCTAAGCTACACTGTGTGATTTTTACCCCCATCTAGTGGTGTAAAGATATAGGACCATCCAGTGAATATTAGTTTCTGTTCCTCACAATTCCGATTTCATTTTAACTCCTACGGTGGCCAATGTAGTCCAAGATTAACATGGTTTCCAGTTCGACCTCGTCCATGAGTGATAACTCAAACGTAAACGCGAAAGGCGAAGCTTTAATTAACGGGTATGTCCCTCTTTGGCAAGATGGCGACCGACATTAGAACCCCTTACCCGTATGTATTTTCAATGGCATATTATACACTCACGAGAATACTTTATTACTTGAACAAACTAAATATTAATTAATGAGAACATATACTTTTGAGAGAACTAAGTGTTTTTAGCTAAGAATAAACTAAATTAGTTACACAGTGTAGCTTTAATGTTAGTCAAACAAGAAAGTCACTCACTGCTCTTGACTGAATAACTTTGGTAACTTTAATTGTAAGGATTCGCCTGTATTTATTTACTCAGTGAGGAGGACTATGTATGCAATGAGTATTTTACATTTGATTGATAGATTACATTTGATTGAAAAACTTAAAGCATTGTTTATGTCATTTGTAACTATATTCTATTTTATTTACTTAACTGTTTCTGTGAAGGATCCATGTGGAGTAGAGCCCGACCGATAAAGGATTCTGAAGGCCGATACCAATACAAATATTTTTGGGTTTTAAAATCCGATATATCGGCCGATATTTTTATTTTTAATTAAATATTGTTGGACTTCACACACGTGTAAAAGAAAAGCTAACTTTTCTGCACAAGATACGTTTGATACTTTTTCTCTATGTCTAAATGTTCACTCCTCGCAAGTATAACTTACATTTTACAATGCAGGGACTATAACTAGAGATATGTTAGTTATAAATACAGTAATCATTACTTTATTTAGGCAGAAAAAGTTCTTTGTGGTTTCCAAGCTCATTAATGTTAACGTTAGCGGTCTTCCACTGATGATAGTGGCATTAGCTAGCTTTGTGGTTAGCTAGTCTATGATGAGCCATAATTTAACAATAGATAACATCATACTGCAAATTGTAAAACATACATTTTCAATATAACAGACCAAGGAGAGATGATTGAAGCGTGTTTCGTCTGTTTTTATTTTATTTTTTTAAATATTCATTTATCGGCCATTATAACTGCCGATACCGATATTTTGGAAAATGCCTAATATCGGCCGATAATATCGGCCGGACGATATATCGGTCTGGCTCAAATGTGGAGTTCATTGATCATGGGCTCAGATTAACACATATTGAAACAAAATTCAATTCAAAATCTAAAATTTTCTAAAATTATAAATTCTTGCCCTGACAAAGCATGCTTTAACCTCAACATTGCTTTCGCCATCCACTGGACTATTCTTTTCCTTACACAGCCCCTTGTAACTTAACCTAGTTTAATCAATATGATATACATTAAGTACACTTACAGAACCTCACTTTGAATTTACAGGCAACGATCTGATCGCTAGTAACCATGGAAACAAAAGCATAAATGTTTTAAATTGAAAACAACCGAAGAGCTGACTGGTATTAAATTTCCTACAATGAAGAATTTATAGCTAGAAACAGACCAAAAGAAAATCAGGAAGCAAAGCGTTCATGTTTTCTGTACCGAGCAGGGAAGTTGCCGGAGAGCAGCACGTCTATGGGAACATGGCTGCACTTAAAATTCTTATGCAAAATTCAACACCGTGACCATTGAAATGGATTCAGTGCTAAACAAAGGAAATATTCTTGTATAAACAAAAACAGCAGATCGACACCCAATAAAAATGTTGTTTAAAATGCATTACCAAAAAAATAGTAATGCTTAAACTTTAAAAACAAGCAAAGAACGAGCATCTTATAAACCCCATGATATCAAATTTCAAGCTTGCAGCATAAAGTCGATAAAATACAACTCAGCACACATTCACATCTTCCACCTCCAAGAAAACAGAGCAAGAATACTAATGACTTAATGCACTTAAAAACACAAAAATACAAAATGAGAATGTCTCTCCCAATACAAACTGGAACCAAATGACAAAAGCAAGTAGAAACCCATGGTTTTGTCGGGCTGTGATGTAAACCAATCTCTGTAGACAAGTGAACTCGGCAATTCAGCATATTCTTTAACTATTCATCTGACCTCAAGCATTTCATCTTTCATTTCATCAAAGTTCAGGAGCATTACCTTCATCTCCGTCCACGGTGATCCTCTTGAGTGAACTCGCTTTCAGGTCTTCAGCTGAAACACATGAACACATATTTATAATGAAACACTAGGACAGTTCGTGATGGACCGATCTTTTTTTCTTTGTTTAGGGCAGCTAATTTATTTGCTCTATAACAGGAAAACTAAGACTTTAAAATGCAATGATTGGCTCTGATTTCAAATGGCTACAGAGATGAAAATCCAAACAAACACGAGCAGTTGCTTTTGATTTGAATTCAATTGCATAATTTTAAGATTTAAAACAAGAACAGAATGGTCTAACTTTAGATTTGTGAAATCATGCCACCTGCAAAAGACAAAAACTGCAGACAGAATGTGCGCTTATAAACACAACTTTACTTTTTATGGCAGTATAAGAGGAAAAGAAAGTTTACACAGTTGCTTATGGCTTACCTGAACGTAAACAACTGAGAAAGAATACGGATGCGAATCATTATATTAGACCTGTGCATCCGAGTCGCTAATGTACTGCTAATGGAAAAGTGCCAGTCATTTTTATTTTGGGTGAACCATACACAATAAATATTGTCACTATCCATAATGTTGCATTTTTGTATTGCGATATCCCTAGTATTTCTAGTTAGTGATAAATGTCTCAAATAAATGACTATTTATTATTTGCAACCAGTTGATGGCAGCTACATGTTTTTATTATTGCAGTGGAAGCGAACTGTGCTTCAGAACCGGGAGACACAGACGCCTGCAGCTGGAGATATACTTCATCCTGGAGGTCGAGAACATTATGCTGCATGTAAGACGCTTCTAACACACTTTTACTCAACCTCGCTCCAAATCGAATACATTTGAGACTAAAATTAATATTTTCAGAAGTAGTGCACAGACAATATAGACCAACAAGAAACACACAATATATTTTCAAATCAATTACAAAAGTCAATCAGCCATGATGTTAATTAATTACTATAACGAATCATAGCAATAATGATTTGATTTAAGATAAAGATGTAGCTTAGTCTAATTTACATTATTCTTTGATAACACTTTACAATAAAGTTTCAAAATTCTTCAATATTCAGAGCGATAATGGGGCCTCTAGCGGTTCAAACTTCAAACTAATTTGTGGCCGGTGTGTTTTTTTGCTCTATCCTCTGCACTTACACCTTCGTCAATACGTCATGCATCGGGTCAGCGGTCACCCTTCTGCCGGAACTAGACTTCTGTACAGCCTTTACCGGAATATAGTGATTATAGTTCATAAAGTTATAAATATGGACTTTTTTTGTACAAAAGCGCATTGCTTCGCTTCAGAAGGCCTTTATTAACCTCTGGGGTCAAATGGTTTACTTTTATGATGGATGGATAACACTTTTTTGGGTTCCCCTTATAAAGCTTGATATTTTTGAATATATAACTGATTGTGTTATACATAGGGGTGGTGATGGCGCAGTGGATGAGACACATGCCTTTGGTGTGAGAGACCCAGGTTTGAATCCACTGTGAGACACCAATGTGCAAGACACTGAACCCCTAGTTGCTCCAGAGGCGTGCGACCTCTGACATGTATAGCAATTGTAAGTCGCTTCGGATAAAAGCGTCATATAAATGAGTAAAAATGTAATATATGATGATATAGACCTGCTATAATAGCTTGAAGTTGAGTTAATTAGGGAATAATTTCCATTTTCGTGTGAACTAACCCTTTAAGGTTTAAAAGTCGCTTGGTCACTGAATTAACACAACCCCCCCATCACATCAATACCATAGATAGACCCCGCCCTCCACATACAGGACACCAATATCAGCACAAAATGATTGACGGACGAAGCACGTTTCTTATTGGCTAAGACCAGGACGGACCGCTCCCCTGACTCTTTTAGCTGTTTACAGAGCCCGTGGCTGTCACAGAGAGTTGTGATTTGTAAAGACACATATTCAGTGATATAGCGGACATTTTATTTGTGGTAGTTCCTTTCAAAACCCTTAAGCCATAAGTGTTTCAGCCGTTTATATAATAATCGTGTCACTTCGAAATCAACGTGATTATATATATTTTTTTTGTTCACCACAGAAGCGCTTCTACAGGCGAACTGAGTTGAGGAGTCAGCAATACAATTGAGTAAAACAACTAGAGTTATTAAACTACTAGAGAAAGTTAAACGAGTGAGGTAGCTTTACAGTTAGTCCGAGCGTGCACGTATAATGTCGACTGCGCTACAGCATTATGACGCCATTTCTGAGCCACACAACTGCAGTCGCTTGACATCGACATTCTTATCATTGCGACGTTCAGAGCAGGTTTGAACATACAAAGGGAACGGAATATGTCGCCCCCACTCTTTAATACTGCAAGCCGTGTTGACTTGATGAAGTGGGACGACAGCGACATTGCCATTTCGAATAAAGCCGAATGGAGAAAACTAGACAGTTAGCTAAATCACAAAGAAACTGACACGAGACAGCTTTCGACGTTTAGATGGAGGTGACAAAGCTCGGCTTACAAAATGCTGACGGTTTATGTGCAACACAATGAACGATCTAATAGCTTTCCGTACAAGGTCAAGCCCAAACAGGGTTTGTACAACTTGCTTGCGATCGGGGAAATCGGACTTGTTTTCTTTCGACATCAACTGAATGGGAAACAAATGCGTCGCTGCGCGCGAGCCTAACGACAATGTTGTCAGTTCGAACAATAACTGTCGCGTTCAGACTAACCGTCGAAATACAACCGATTATCTTGGCAAATATAACAACTGGGTTGACAACTAAGTTACCCGACGGTAGAGATGAAAATCTGCTTTCTTCTCGAGTAGCCAGCCATTTCTGCTCACGCTCAACAAGATCCGTACATCGACGAGGTTTATCATGGTCGGAGCTCGTAATAAAAGCATAATTTCCAGAAAATAGGCGCTAATTTAACGTACGGAATCGAAAACGGCAAGATTGTTGATTCATTCGTGCGCGAGAGTTTTAAAGAGCGCGTGAACGATTCCAGTTCGCTACGATTTTTGTGCAGATAATCACAATTCAAGCACTCAGAAGAAATTTTAACGCTTTTAGTTTAAATATCTCTTTCGATCGCACAAAGCCTTACGTAAGGGGATCCAGCAAGGCAGTGTTTCCCCCATGAGCTGTTTGATGCCGAGCAGCAAAAAGAAAGTGGTCGAGTCTTTTCGCGAATTCCAACACAACATCTGCTGACGGCGATACAAGTGAAGCCCAAAGTTGCCCAGTCTGCAACATCGACTATTAACAAACTAATAAAGGCGAATGAAAGGTCTCCCGCTGTCTAGATGCACTATTTACGCCGTAAACCTTTCAGCCAGCGAGAAAACAAGGTTAACAAAACCTCTGATCGACAGCGCTTCGCGTCTCGCTCGCTGTCAAATTAGAAGTAAACGATTCAAATGCCGTCGCGTGAATAATCTTAACAAGTGATCGTTTAGTTAAACAGTGAAGCTCGACGCAGCGTAGTTTTCTTTCGATCTCCGTCTCCATTAAGACTTTATCTGGTCAACATGATGTCCTTACCTGATGTATCCGACGGATCGCGATGTCGCTCCGTTAAATTAGTAATCCATTGGACAATCGAGGAAAATCATCGACGATCAACGCTTGAAACGTCGTCCGAAAATGTAGGGGAAGGTGTCGGGATGCGAATCCGACGAAATAGCTCCGCAATCGCACTCGTTTTCTCTGTGTTTAATCCTCCTCCTCCTCCTCGCGTCTGAAACGGACTGAAGGATACACACAAACCGCCCACTGTGGACACCGCGCGCGCTCATTGGCTGCTGCGCGCGCACCAACCGCCCCGCTCGTTTCCTATTGGATGGTGAAATCGGGGGAAACCGTATCGGCGATAATTTAATCGCAAAGATACTCGGGACTTGTATGTTTTGAACATGACACCCGCGTTATGTCGTCGCTGCGACGTTAGAACACACAATGATGACGTAAACTACATTTCCCAGAGTTCAACAGCCAGTGGGGAAATATCTCCAGGCTCCGCCCACCTCTTCGCGCATGCTCTTTGAACACAGTTAAATCTGAGGAAAAGTCTAAACGCTTTTGTACATTTTGTGTTTGCATGTTGAAACATTTTTTTTAAAGTTGTTCTCAATCAGTTTGTTTTTTGTTCAGATTTCTGTTCTTTTTCAGCTGTATCTCCCAGCTTTCAACTGTGCTTTTATTTGTTTTGTTTTTATCCTATGACAAATCTTATCATAAGGAAATGTTTTAAATGATAGTATTCATAAAGGTAAATATAGAAAAATACGCCTTTGTTTTTATTTAAACATTTTAATTTCAACACTACATAAATATATAATATAACATTGTTTAAAAGCTTTAAAATATGTTTCCTTTTGTAAACATTCTCATGTTTTTTATTTAGCTTTTAAGTTTGTCACTGTTTTTTATGTATTTTTCTTATTTTTGTTTATTCAATGTACTGAAGTAGTAATTATTTAAAACCAATAAAAATGCACTCAAAAAATGGTTTTGTGGCACTGTTCTTTTTACCCAAATATTTTTTGTTAAAGTAACACATATTCCTCCAAAACACTATTGTATTGCGTTTAATTAACTTAACCTTTATAATTTTCGACTATACTTATCAATCGTTAAACTAATGTAAAGGGTTTACTTTCACGATCCAAAAAAACAACAACATTGTATTGGATGAAGATGATGTGCGAAGAAAGTAGAAAGTTGTGTGGTGTCAGAGCTAGAAGTCAGACAGGTATAAGAAAATATAAAGTTAATCTAAAGGCAAAGTCTTTAATTTCTGTTATAGTATTTCATAAAGTCTGTTCTGGTATGCTTTTATATTGCACAGAAAAAGAAAAAAAAATGTTGGCTGCTTGTTTAAATTTCTTAATTCAAATGAGCTTAAGCAACACAATTGCTATACATTTGGACCAAACTTAATTTGATTGTGTTCAATCTGGTTAAATATTATGTACAATTTAAATTTACTTAATCCATTTGTGTTGGATTAGATGAATGATTTGTGTTGTGACTGAAACTGGGTGGTGCTTGTTAGTTCCCTTTGCATGCTTTGCATATAGCTGAATTAAGAGAGTATACATTTTGAAATTAAGTGTTATTTTGTGTTTTTGAGAAAACGAGAAAAGAGGAAGACTTTATAGTGTGTGATTGTGTTTAATGTTCAATTACATTGGAATAATTAGAACCATTTAAATTACAGTGGGTTACCATTGTGGAGAAGAGTGGAGCATTTGGTTAAGCAGTGGACTGATCTTCAAATAAATATAGCTGAAGGAGCATAAAGATTGTAGTATTTAATATGTTATTAATTGTTATACTAGATAATAGCTCTTCGATATAAAATAATTTACTTGTGTGGAACCACTGTACTTTTTAAATTTACTCAATTAAATTGAGTAACTTTTAAGAGTAATTTTTTAGTGTGTCTAAATGCTTATTTAAATAAAATAACCAACTTTTCAAGTTTCAACATTATTGTAATAATTGTATAGAAATTTCAAAGCTATTGGGGCTTGCGAAAATGTAAAATTAACGACAACAGCATTCAGTGTCATACACAAACTTACACTACATATGCACAAAGTATACTGAGAGTGATAAAGACAACGTCTGAAAATATCAAATTCTCTTCTACAGGTATTTATGTTTTTCTGGGATTCTGCTTTTTCTGTCATCAGTTATTTAATTATTCAACTAAGTGATCAAAATTTCATTTTAAATAGAATAGTTGATTCAGTATTTTACATTTATGACTTACTTTTATTAATATTAATAAAAATTATATCAAAGGTATAATTTATACAACCTGTAAAAGGGGTAAGACATACTCTTTTTTTTCTATTTTTCCATTTATTTCCTATAATAACACATTGGCTGATGCATCATCATCTGCACATGCTAAACTTATATCTAAATATGTTACAGATTAAAAAGTAAACGCACATTATTCTTAAGGGTGGCATTTACCCTATAACTACATCTACCATAGTTCAATGCGGCGTCAGGGGGGAAAGGCCCCACCCACTTTATGCGCATGCTCTCGGCGGACGCCATAGCGTATTTAAGCGCGAGCAGCGGGGATGACTGAGCTTCCTGTCAAATTCAGACATGACAGATCAACTGAAGGGACTCTGGGATGACTTAAATATCTATTCTTTTTACATATAGCGGGATAATAGTGTATTAAAGATGATTAGGTGCCGTTTTGATCGCGTTCTAAATGGGCTGTGAATCGAAGTGGAGTTAAATTACCGTCTTCGGCTAACTGGCTAATGCTAGCGGGCTGGCTGTGAGTGAAAAAAAATTGAAAGCGGAAGAGTGACGTGCTGGATTACGAAGGCGGAAGTGCTAGGATCTAGATTTTTCGATCGAAAAGGTGGGTGGGGCATTGATCTGATTTTACATTAATACATTACGTTAATTTTTAGTACATTAACAACAACAAAAATAATAATAACAATAAAATTTTATTGTAAATTATTGTTATTCATGCAAATTAAATAGTAAGGAATACATGTTATTTCATTTATTATATTTTTATTAGTATTATTACACAATAATAATATCACAATAGCAAGCATGATTATGAATTGTATCCCTTTATTGTGCTATACTGTTTATTTTGCACATAATACTTGTTACACCATAACATTGTGTAGTGATCACATCATCACACTGCAAGGCTTTGAGTTAAACCCACATTGTGTTGTCAGTGAAAGCTGTCAGGCTCTAGTACTGGAGTGAGAATGACGAGCCATTGTTGGATCATGCTTGATACAATCGGTCTCAACTGCCTATTTATGTTGTTGTCACCAGTAGGATGAAAATCCCCTCTGAACACTGACAATTCTGATCTTGAGAAAGCAGCATTATTGCAGGTTTAAAACAGCGTTGAGGAATGACTTCTGCTGATCTAGACCTTGATCTGTCTAAACTTTCAGAGAAGAGGTCCATTCATGTCTCTTTCCAGCAGTCACGTTCAGGGAGTCATGGAAACATTTATTTTCTCTGTATAAAACATCTAGATATTTAACTTAGTTATGCATTATTATACGGTTATTTACATTTCATTATATAATGCATTTCATTATATAATGCATTTAGCATTATATCTTCCTTGCTGTCAGTGACCCTTTAGAACTAGGGATGCTCTGATAATTCTTTATATTTGAAAGCTGATAACCGATACATTGTAGCCTGACGTCATCATACTCAGACTCTAGTCAGCATGCGAGTCTGATCTGCTCCATTGGGCTGATTATGGGGTGTTTCAACCCAACCAGGACAGAAAATGCCTCTGCACTCGATTGTATCGACCGAATCCCGTAGGAAGGACGGCAGAAACATCTTTCCGATCGTCAAATGCCTTGATCACGGTTCTCTGTTCCTCTTTTAAATGAATGCACTGTCGACATCTTCTATAACAGACGCGATGATGAATCTAAAAGCAAAAGGCTAACCAGTAAAAGCCATGTTTCAAACACACAATTATAATATTCTGATAGTTGCACTTTCTTTTTTGAAGTGATTCCACCAATCATATTTCAAGCAGTTCAAACCCATCATGTTGAACAGTGCGCATCTGAAGTGTCTCAGCTGGAGGAAATAATCCAATATTCATCAGCTTTAATATATCGGCCAAACTTTCTTATCGGGCCGATGATGATAACATTAAAAATGAATAGGGGTGTAACAATATATCGTGCCACAATATATTGCAATACAAAAATGCAACGATATGTATCGTGGATAGTTCCCCCAATATAAAAGTTACTGTATGTGAAAAAATTCTCACAAAGGTTTTAGTGTCAGTACTACATTAAACTACTATATATAATGTATAATAATGCAATGGGGGAATATTTGTGGGTCCTGATAATGCCAAATGACTTATTTAACTTGACCAGTTACATATTTCTAGTCAGAAAGTGTGCAATAATATTAGTCTAAAATTATTTTCAGCTTCAGAATCATGAATATTGTTATTCTGGTGTCACCATTGTCCCTGGGTTACAAGCACCAAGTCCAAACCTATTCATCTAAACCCACAGTGTAATATCAAAGTTAGCATTTTTAATCAACAATACATTTTTTGTTCACTTTTTACCATATGTCTTGGAGTATCGCAATAATATTGTATCGTGATATCCATCGAATCGTGACATGAGGGTATCGTTACACCCCTAAAAATGAACATACTGTATATCGTCCGATGCCGATTTGCTGGCTGATATATCATGCAAAATAAAAATTTCTTTATGAGAAAAAAAAATTGAAGTTTAAAATTTACTTTTAGTGTCAGAACTACATTAAACTGTTATAATAATGCAATGGGGGAATATTTGTGTCCTGATAATGTCAATGTCTGATGTTACCAGTACAAAGTGTCATACATTATTTTAAATATATCTAGTCAGTGAAAGAGTGCAAGCATATTCATCTAAAATAATTCAGTATTTTCAGCTTCAGAATCATGAATATTGTTATTCTGGTGTCTCTATTGTCCTGTGGGTTTCCAGAAACCCAAGCCTATTCATTTACACACACAAATGTAAATCCAATTTTAGCATTTCAATCAACAGTACTTTTTTTTGGTAACCTTTTATCATATCTCAATAATATGGTTCAGTATCATGGTGATATGCATGAATCGTGATAGGTATTGTTACACCCCTAGTGAAGAGATGTGTGTGTGAGTGATGGGCTGTGACGGCTGAAGTTTGTCTCTGTCGTGTCATGAGATTGTTTGCGAGTCAGTTCTGCACTTCCATGACCGTGATATGTGTTATAATAAATCGTTCCTGTTGATGCTTGAGCTCTCATCTACTGTTGTCACTCCAGTTGCTGAGATGTAGCTGATCGAATTAAGCGTTTTTCTCTAAATGACCTATGAGAATTAGGTCTAAATTTCTCTAAATGACCTTGATTTGTTCTGAAGAATCGCAATACTAGATCCAATTATCAGTGAGTTTGAGTTCTTAGATATCGATCAGAATGATTTATAGATCATCCAACTAATGCACCTGATGTTTTTGACTTTTTTGGTCATGCAATGATTTAATATGCATGATGATTTAAAACCTGATGTTAGAAATGGCAATATTTTATCTGGTCATCATGTAGGGTTTTTCATTTAAAAACGGAGTAATTAATAAAGCAGTATGCCAATTATTTTGTTGTGTTAAGGTAATTTTAACCATGGTTTAGGAGTATTTTTTAGTGCTGTATCTTTGTAAAATCACTTGAGTGCATTATTGCTTTCATACAATAAGCAGAACAAACATTTAAGAATAACGCTTTAGGTCAAAATGTTGAACCCTGTTTCATATGCGTGTATCATGTGCACTATTATTCAAAAGTTTGGGGTCTGTAAGAATAAGAAATACAAATAAATTAATGCTTATCTTCAGCAAGAATGCATAAAATTGTTAAAAGTTGTTACAAATAAATGCAACTTTAAATTCAAAGAATCTTGAAAAATAAAATCACGTTTTCCATAAAAATATGAAGCAGCACGGCTGTTTTCAGCATTGGTAATAATCATAAATGTTTCTTAAGCTGCAAATCATCCTATTAGAGTGATTTCACAAGATTACTGTTTTTATCACTGATCCCAAACTTTTGTACAGTACTGCAGTTAATACACCTTTATTATACTTCAATGAAACATTATACATTGCTTTCAAAGGTAAATTAGATTGAGTTGTATTAAAGTAGTATTGCACATGTTCTTCAGGAGCAAATCATGCCCTGCTTACTGTGGGAAATCCCCAAAGTGTCCCGACACTGCATAATGCCAGGAGTTAAGAAGTAAAGCCAATTGAATTAATAACAACTCGGCCAAGAATAATTGGCTGTGCGTATGGCATTTAGATTTTATTGTGGACTGTTTCACACACACACACTTACACACACACACACACACACACACACACACACACACACACTCTAACTCTCTCTCTCTCTGCAGGTTTGTTTGTTGAAACGAAGGAATGGATGAAGAAAAAAGAGCAACTTCTGAAAGGATTCTTCTGGAGCCGTACAAGTACTTGTTACAGCTGCCAGGTAAGGCATTACATGTGTAGTTTATTTTTGTCTGCATGTTCAACGGCACTGAAGAAATAGATCACAGAAAAAAAAAAAAAAAACCTCGTCACCATCATGTCATTCAAAAACTGAGGCTTTCTACTGTGAAAAACCTCTCTTATCCTTTTCCCATCAACAACACTGTGTGATCATGGCAGTCAAGCAGTTCATGAGTGTGACTGAATTGTTATTTAATAGTTAACCTTAAGAGTTGTGATTAAAAAAAGGATTTAACCACAGTCTTGAAAAGAATACAGGTTCCAGACTTACACAAGAATAAATATAAATCCAATGGACCCTCCTGTGATCAATAAACATAAAATAGACACCACATCCTCATTTGTAGCGCATTTGGTTCAAAATTTGAACCTTTTTCGGACAGCGGCCATATTGGATTTAGGGAATTTGGGGGGTCCTGATATACCCAATCATAAATGTAAGTATTCATATGGATTTCCCATAGCCAGAAAAGGTAAAATAGACATCAAGTTTGTATTTGTATCTCATCTGGCTCAAAAGCTATAGTCGAATTCCTTTTAGGCGGCGGCCATATTGGATTTGGCCGCCATCTTGGTCTCAGGGACCATTGGCTTGGGCGCCCTGGCTAAATCATTTCAGTATCCCCTCAGCTACATCTGTGCCAAATTTGGTGCTTATATATGAATTTGCGCGAACAATGGGATGTAAAGGCCCCATTCTACAGCCCAAACTGCTTTTTTGGACAGCGGCCATATTGGAATTGGAGGATCAAGGGGTCCAGATATACTGGGTCATAAATATAAATATTTCTATGTGTTTCCCATGATCAGTTAAGCTGAAAAAAATTTCAAGTTTGTATTTGTAACCCATGTGGTTCAAAAGTTATAGCCGGAACCTTTTTCGGGCAGCGGCCATATTGGATTTGGCCGCCATCTTGGCCCCGAGGGTCGCTGGCTCCGGCGCCCTAGCTAAATCATTTCAGTTTGACCTGAGCTACATCTGTGCCAAATTTGGTGCTTTTAGATGAATTTGCGTGAAATTATCTATTAATGTGCTTAAAACCCCCAACTAAAAATTTAAAGGGATTGAACAGTTTCTTTAATCTATCTGAACACAAGAAGATATTTTAAAGATTATTGGTAACCAAACAGTTCATGGAGCCCATTGACTTTCATAGTATGGAAAAAAAATAAAACAAATTTATATATATATATATATATATATATATATATAACAAGGAGTACGAATGACTGTTATGGTTTATTAAAGCCGTGTTTTTTATGAAATGTTGTTGTATGGAAAAGATCTATGTGGATGTTTCAGTTTCAAAGAAAGTCATACGGGTTTAGAACAACATGAGAAACGGTTTTAATTTGAGAGAATTATTGCTTTAATGTGGATGAATTAATAGTTTGATATCATGAACTTGGTCTAAAATCTAGTTTAAAGGGTGTTATAAGAATGGCATGGCTGTAGGAAAAGTGCTTTATTGAGATGAAGGGAATTTCAGCGGGACGCTTGGATGGATCTCTAGTACACTAATTTATTACAGAATTATGCAGCAGTCCTAAATGAAACGAATGACATTTGCTGAAATATTTCCACATTTATAATATGCGCACATTTTGCATGACTTTATTTTGACCTGGAATAATTTAAGGAATATTGATTACTTTTTAAATTGAACAGAACTCTTTGTGCAAAGCGTTTCTGTCAACAAATTTGGCAAATGCACTTCCTGTGCAATCACAAACAGCAGGAAAGAGCTGCTTTAATATAAGGCAGGAAAGTGAAAATTTAGCTCTAAACACCACACAGATATTTTATAAATCATGTTAAAATTGTCACTTTTTTTAGGGATGGCAAAAACGCACCGTTTTTGTGTCTGTTCCTTTAAATGCAAATGAGCTGCTGCTCAGGGGGCGGGGCTTTAACAGTTTGTGTCCTGAAAATTTTTAAAAACTTTTAGCCTTTGTTCAAACCCGAGTCAGAGAGACTCAAGAAGAAGAAGTTGATAAATTTACGCATACGTACGTAGCTTATGTGTCATTGATTAGCATATTCTGTCATGATTCATATGGACCGTTCTAACTTTTTAAAATCTCCTTATTACTGTAATGCATAAAAAATATGCCTATTCGTAATATCAGATTCTTTTAACCCTCAATAATCCAAAAAGAAAAGCGTGACATGTTCTTGACGGATTTAAATGCGATTCATCATCTCATCTGACGGTCTTCATTAGTAAAGGGCAAACTGAGTTCTTTCATACAGGGAAAGCGTGGCACATGAAGTGAAGGAGCGAAGTCATTAGATCAGTGCAACCTGCAGTAACTCGCTCCGCAAAACGCTCGAGTTACAGGAAGGAAGCCAGAGGGGAAAGGCTCATGAATGGAGATGAATGATATTCATTCTGAGCCTTTGGGTGCTGAATAATCTGAGCTCGTCAGTCCTCGGCCTTCAAGTTTGTGTTTTAAAAGGCAAAAATGGTTCTATTGATTTATAACGGTATAAAGAGTTGCTGCTTGTTTCGTGCGTCGTGATTAGGGTTGCAAAATTCCAGGGATTGGAAACTTTGCATGCACTCTAAAAAATGATGTGTTGAATTTACTTAAAATATATATGCACCATTTTTGCATCATACTTTTTAAGTAATCCCAACTTGGAATAATTTTACTTAAAATTAACAAAAAAATCTTTGTTATATTGACTTAATTATTTGAGTTCACGCAACATTCTTTACTTAAAAATGTATGCATCATGTTACATATATTTTTAAGTAAAGAATGTCACGTGAACTAAAATATTTAAGTTTATTTTATGTAAAATTATTCCAAGTTAAAAATTTACTTAATTAAATGATTACGGATTACTTAAAAAGTATGACGCAAAAATGGTGCATATATCTTTTACGTAAGTAAATCCAACACAGTGCAGGCCATGTGAGATCAAAACAAATCTTAGTTCTGTTAACTTAACATTTAAGCTCATTTATATATAAAAATAAGACAATTAAATCAGTTGAACCAACCATTTTAACTTATTTTAGATCTTCAGCTTACAGGTCTTAAAATAAATGAAACATGCAAATCACACACAATAAAGCATTTCACTTTATTATTTATTTTTTACCCAAAACTTTTAAATTGCATCTTAAAATATATTAAAATAGAAAATAGTTGTTAAAAAAATAATAATAATATGGTCACAATATTACAGTTTTTTCTTGGATCAAAGAAATGAAGGCTTGGTGGGCAGAAGATATATAGAATGAATGGGAATTAACTGGAAATGTGCTAAATTGCAGGTTAGCCTTTAACTGGAACTTGGAAAAATACATCTTGCAGCAAAAGTCATTGGGAAACATTCAATCTCTTTAGTTGTTCAATGAAATAATTGATTGAAGGTCCACTCACAAATAAATGTGATTTTTAAAATTTGTATTAGTTTGCATGCATTGTCTTGTTTTGTATGCGTATTATACAGTTTGTATAAATTATTCAATTTCCATAAATTCATGTTAAGTTTCCAACAATAAAACAAACCTCAGCCCTTATTTGACATGTTTGCATTGCAGCTGATCTTGATTTCTTGTAATCTCTCCCCCTTTTCTCTGTTTTGATAGGAAAACAAGTCCGAACAAAACTCTCTCAAGCGTTTAATCACTGGCTCAATGTCCCGGAGGATAAACTTCAGGTAAGGGTTTATCTGTGTTTTTAGTGTTGCTGGATTGACAATATTGTTTAAATGGATCGTGGAAGGTGGGAAACATTAAGTCCTTTTAATTGACTTGACTCTGATCATTTAGCCGCGCCAAACCATGCTTTTGAGGCAATTCTCAAAATAAATAAAACTACATTTGACCCCAAAAACAAGAAATTAAAGGCACAATGAGATTTGCCACAAGAGGGCGCAGTTTCCAACAATAGCACAGGCGTAGGTTGATGACGCAGTGATGAGCTGAATGATGGGACTTGCTGTCAAGCTGAAACATTATTATGTATGAGTGCAAACATTCATGTTTTTTGAAGTTACAGTGGTATGAAGCAGGTCGCGATTGCTAAAGAGACCGATATCACATGCGAGTCTCGCGGATATAAAGGAATAAGGACATTTAATTCTTCTGAACTAACCGCAAGTGCTGGATTACTCACACAGGTTGTTTATTAGACGAATTAAACTTGTGAGGTAGCGCAACGCTGCTTCTCTTGGTCTAACGTTACACTATCACACTAGATGGCAGTGCTATAATGTTATACTACGTGTTAGTTCGTTTGCTATACGAAAATAGCAGTTCGCTAGATCAACATTAGAATAACATACTGACCATATTCTAACATTTCATCATGTTGAGCTAACGTTATAACATTGATTTGTTTTATGTGCTTTTGTTCGCCTGTGTAATAAAGCCGTCAAGTCGTGACTCGTGAAGCTAGTCGCGGACGCTAGCTCTCGGGATCTCAAAAACGGCACGCTGATGTTGATCCTCATTTGTCCTAAAGTCTGCTTGCCACGGTCTATGTTTGAGAGAAACGAGAACTGCGTGCCGCTAAACACTACGCAGTTGTCCACGTCTGTCGCCATGGTTACGTCACGGCTACGGCAGTATGAGCGGAAACCGAGGATAGCGTGGATATTGTGACATTTATTTCAGGGACTGCCACGTATTTAAAATTATATCACACTGTGCAAGTGATTTTTGGATATTTTATTACAAAATTCTTACATATTGTACCTTTAACACTTTATTTATTTTTTTTAATTCATCATTCCCATTGATTCCCATTAGATTCAAAGCCCCGCATTGGCTCCTTTTTTGCCAGTGGTTCTCATTTAGATGTTCATTAATGTGAATTTCATTGTACTACAGTTTAAAATATTAATATTGTAATATGATTGTGTATTTTAATATGCATAAGCTGTTTATTTTTTTGGAGGGCTGACGTAATCTGTGCATATTGACATACTTTGTTTAGATTGTATCTCCCTGAATTTTTTTTTAATCTTTGTGCATGTAATATAATCTTTGTATATTTATCCGTTTATGTATGTTGCATGTTATGTCTGTGCCTTTGGAAATAAAAGATGATTTTTCAGTCAACTTGTGTTTAGTTTAGAGTTTGAACAGACATGAAGCAGTAGATGCGTTTCACTTCTGTTGTGCTCAAGAACTTGGCCGAAAAACTGCTATTGGATGCTCTGCGCTGCTTTCTGAAAGACCTTTTAACAACCTGCCGTCTGTGTTAGATCATCAAGAGAACATTGTTATCGCAGTACACTGGCTTTCGTCTTGAATCACCAACTAGTCTAAAAATGTGACTGTTATGTTAATTAAGTGTTCTTGTAGCAGTAATGAAGCTTTACATGATCCTTCTCCACGCGCTCTCTGACCTTTGCCTGTTTCTGTACTGCTGCTGCACCTTTAATACATTTATATGTAAATGGACTTGGTTATGATATTTATATGTGAGCCGGTGATTGTCTGTTTTCTTCTGCACTGGCATGGCAGAGACTGAAATGATCAATGCATATAGATTTGAGCTCTTAACATCACATCATGGGCCATTCTCCACATTCTGCCCTTCAAATTGAGTTTGTGCTTTCATGACGGATGATAGTGTTACAGCAGATTACAGAAGATTTTTTTTTGTGATCAGTGATTGATTTTGTCATTTACTCACAATCATGACACTCAGACCTCATTTAGTATTTTCCACAATAAAGAAAATTAGGCAAAAATAACCTAAATAATGTTTTCCATATAACAAAAGGTAATCTTTTGTCTATTTCATGAGCTAATAAGTACATTTTAAGTGTTAATATGTACATTTCAGGAGCTGATATGTACATTTTAGGTGCTAATATGTCAATTTCATGAGCTAATATGTCCTTTTTAGGTGGTAGTATGTCCATTTTAGGTGCTAAGTACATTTTAGGTGGTAATATGTCTATTTTAGGTGTTAATATGTACATTTTAGGTGCTAATATGTACCACTAAGGTACCAATATGCAGCCTTTGGGTACAAAAGTGTACCTTTTGAAAAGGTACAGCCCCAGTGACAGCTTTTGTACCTTTTTTTCTGAGAGTGTGTGTATATACAATATATATATATATATATATACAATATATATATATATATATATATATATATATATATATATATATATATATATATCTTCGGTCTGGCTCTACTTGTTTTTAATGCGAGACACCTTTTTAAAAAAAATAAAAATCTTGGCCGATACCGATAACCAATAATTCTTTACATTTAAAAGCCGATAACCGATATATTGCCCGATAAATCTAAATCCGAATTTTTATATAATTTGAGAACCTGATTACAAAAACAAAAGTCTCACCATTTAAATCCATGTCCAAAACACACAATTATAATGTTCTCCTTATAATTTTATCTAGCTGATGTAACGTATTTTCCTTTTTTAATCTCATTTCAAGCAGTTCAAACCCATCATGTTGAACAGTGCGCATCTGAAGTGTCTCAGCTGGAGGAAATAATCCAATATTAATCAGCTTTAATATATCGGCCAAATTTTCGTATCAGGCCGATGACAATAAGAAATATAACCGATATATATCGTTCATCCCTACTCGTAATCTGTAATTAGAATAACTTGCTCTTGCAGAATCTCTTCTCTGATGATGAAGGCGGGGCCACCTGTCAATCACATGCGATCCACCAATAGCAAACCACAACCATCCAAGCCCCGCCCCCAAATTTGTTCTCGTTCCAACAACCATTCCACTCAGATTTACGTCACAAAAGACTTCGGTTTCATGCTGACTTTAAGTTGTATGTGACACGACGGATATATTATAGTGAGCGCTGTTAGTTAGCATTAAACTAGCAAACGTACTGAAGGCTTTAGTCTGCGAGCGATCAGACTGAACTTGTAACTCATCCGGTGACTAAGCTATGCTAATCTTGTCATTGTGAATCAGCTGATCTCCCTCAATGCGTTATGTTATCTGCTAAGTCCGTCAGATCACATTCAACAGCTCTCCTTTTATCCTGAATATTTCATTAAAGCTCTGCTGGCAGGGGAAAGTCAGACGTTCGTGTCAGTAACGCTGTTTTACGGAGCCTGTCGTCTCCGCTTCCATGTTTATTTGATCTTGTGAATGGAAAACAACTTCTCTTTGGATGTGTGTTATGTAGCGGCTCTAGTTGAATCATTATAAGGGTTGTTTGTTTATATCAGGTAAGGTTTTTTCTCCTGCCGTACAGGGTGTGAATTTTGTTCGAGCGGATGATGGTGGAAATGGTAACCTAGCAACCAACCAACAGAAATAAAACCCGCCAGCGTGAAACAGACGATTTGTCGCGTGGGTTTAATGAATCCCGCGGGGTCTTAAAAAGCCTTATTAATTTGGAAATAATACTTAAACTTGAATTTTTTTATGTCTGGGTCTTAAAAAGTGTGCTGTATGTCGGTGTTAATTTCGTTGACGAAAGTTTTTCTTCAACAATATTTTTTCACAGACGAAAACTAAATAAAACCTAGTTTTGAATGATCCCAGCATGGAATAAGTAGCTAACTAATGTTAAAAAAAAAAAACTTTCTTGAAATGTTTTTATTGTTCACACCTGCTTGTTTTATCATCTTTTACCAATTCCACATTTGAAAAATAAATGAACACAAGTTCAAGGATTTGGTTTTCTTTGCTGGTAGAGATGTGAAATGGGTATTAATTTTTTTCAGACTGATCTCATGAAGTAGCGCGTGTATGACGCGCCAATTCGTATTTCCATTTTTGGCGTGCTATCAAGACGCATAATCGCCTTTCAGCGTGTTTATGAATGCCGTTGACTTAACGTTATATAAATATATGACTTACCTCAACTCCGTCCCTAAACCTAACGGTCACTGGGGTTAATGGCATTTATGACTGGAGATTTGACTGCGTGTTCAGACACGCGGAATGACGCGGACGTTAATGGCGTAGACATATACGCATACGCGGATAGCACAAAATGCGTGGAGATAACACGCCACCTGACTCTAAAGTGGCGTATATGTTTACGCAAAAGTCATGATGTCATGTTGATTTTTTTATATAAATGGTCTTAAAAAGGTCTTAAAGACTTCCATCTCCTATTATTTGCATTAACTCTTTGGCACAAATCAAAAAACACCTCAAGCGAACATGTTTTGTTCTTTTTATTTGGTGATGGAAAAATGGGTAATGTAAAATTTAGTTTCAAAATGAAGAAATTAAGACATAAATACTGTATTTTACCGTTGAACTGGAAAAAGTTACAAATTAACAATACATATTTTACAGTGCAGGAATATTACAAAATTATTATTATATTTCAGTAATTTAATTTTATATAATAAATCATTAAGAATAAAAATAAGTTATTTAGAACTCTTTTTTTTTATTGAAAGTGAATTTGTACAACCTAAAAACAAGCACAGGCTAACCATTTCTTTATAAAATGTAAAAAATAATATATATACACTTTTTTCCTCAAATCATTGTCAGGAAGAAAATATGCATTTGGAATGATGACCTTTTTGCTGCGTTCACACCGAGCATGTTTAAATCACTGTTGTCCGATTAACTAGAAAACTACCAGAGGCTGAATTAAGATTTTTATTTATATTTTTGCAGGCATTTGCAAGCAAGTAACATGGATGATGTCATCGAAGGATGATGTAATGCTTCTTGTATGCAGAAAAATTCAGTAGTAATCCTAATCTTGGAAGGAATTCAGACAGTAAGATAGTTTAGCAGATCAGAATATGCTTGTTTTTACAGATGTCACACTGATATGCAGTGAATTCGAGGTGTGTGTGTGTCTGTGTGTGTGTAGGCTCTGCAGAAGTATCTCACTATAAGAAGCATCTTTTTAGGATAAATGTCTGACTCTTCCCAGCATGCTCTCGTTCAGACGCTGTCATTACTGACGGTTATAGTTTACTGTAAGCGCGCGCTCAACTTCCGTGCGAGAGCTTACACACACACACACACACACACACACACACACACACACACACACACACACACACACACGATAAGGTCAACTCTCCGTCTCGGAAATCTTTCTACTGTTGATTTTCATTTCCCTGCGTTTAGCGTGTGTGACGCCCCCTGGTGGAGGCTCCGGCGCACCAGCTTCTGTTGTGTTTCCATGTTCCGTTTTTGTAGTTTTCTAGTTCTTAAAGAAAAGTTCAAGTCCGTGTTAAAAGAAGGTTTCTACAGTGGACTGGTGGACTTTTCTGATGCAGACTTTTAGAAAATCAAAGGCCTGTTTCACAGCATGTACCGGACATTTAAAAGAAAAGGTTGAACGTTTAGGATTCATGTATTTGGATTGTATATAATTTCCATCCATTTGGATTACACACACACACACACACACACACACACGTGTATGTGAGATATCTGCATATATAAATTTTCCATCCATTTGGATTACATACACGTGTGTGTGTGTTTCTCTGATGCATATTTATCGGTCATAAATAAATTAAACGGGTATGATTTCTGCACTCAAAATAGTTTATCTATTTGAGTTTATTCGAATAATCATTTTCAAAATGAATTTATTTCTTAGAATCTGTTCAACAATTGCGTATGAAAATGGTTAATAAATGGCTAGCTGTGAATCAAGCACTAATCAATTAATGTATTGAAACAAATCTGACAAATATATAAACCTGGTTATTGTGTTTTTAAAATACATTCAAGTACTGTTGCAGAAATCTGTATGACTGGCCTATGTAATTATTAGTTAGATTAATCTGTAATTGAAATGAATGGTAATTTTATATCAAATTCAAATACATAAATCTTAAATGTAGGCTTAAATGTTGTGAGTATCCGCACACTCTTAGAAGAAAAGGTTTTATATAGAACCTTAAAAGGTTCTCAGCGCTACGTATTTGGAACCCCTAAAAGGTTCTATACACTCTTAAAAAAAGGGTTCCTCTGGGTTCTATATAGAACCCTGGGGTTCCGTACTTGGCCAATAGAACCTTTTACCCCAAAAAAAAGGTTCTATATAGAACCATTTTGGAGTTCCATATGAAGCGGGGGATGGAACTATTTCTGGTTCTAAATAGAACCATTACTTCTAAGAGTGTAGGCCGCATGGTGGATTTGTTTTGGCTCACGCAGCTGTGATTTACTGTGTGTGTGTGTGTGTGTGTGGTTAGTCAGTAAAAGCGTGTTTGTTGTCCTGTCTGAGTAACAGGTCATCTGAGGTCGTGTTCAGAGCGCTGACGCAGCACGCACACACACACACACACACACAGACACACTGCTCGACCCGCCTCGAGCTCCGGTGTCATCGATGATCACTTTAACAAGTGAATCCGTTACCCAGACTCCCCTCTGCTCACCATATGTTCCCTTTCAGTGCTTGTGTGTGTGTGTGTGTGTGTGTGTGTGTTTCAGTGCTGAACACAGATTCACTCGTCAAGCTCTTCACCTGTTCTTTCTGGATTAATGGTATTCGATTATAAGTGTCTATCATTTATAGAATTTATATAATTAAGTGAGATATTATATATTCTCTCTTGTACTATATTGTACAAAAATATTAATGTAGATAGAATTTGAGTGAGTGTGTGTTGTGCTGCTGCTTTTTACATAAACAATGTATTTTACATTATATATAAATGAGTTTTTTTAGCAGTAAGCTACCATATTGAGATTTAATTAGTGATGCATTAAAAATGACTATTAAATTGGTCTACACTGAAATGTTTATATATTTATGTATTTATTTTTTACTAGGGATGCACCGATATCAGTATCACTCAATATAATGATTTTAAATTAATTCTCACAAGTGACAATAATAAATTGTAAAAAAAAATGTTATATTATATTTGCAGTAGTCAACATTTGAAGTGGTTCAAAAAAGTTCATCCAAGTTGTCCTATAAGACGAGAACGGACATTGTTCAAAATCCATGTATAACTTTGATGAAAGGTTTTGATCCACTTCAATTGTTGATACTGCTATTTATTTATCTATTATAGTATATATTTATTTATTATTCTATTAAAAATATACTCGCCTGTTATCTTCCCGAAAGGAAAGCTTGGTTTAGATGTAATGCGTGTAAAATACAATATTTCTTTGGAGTGAAGTTATGACTTTTTCATTATATTAATAAAAAGAAAAAGCAGTGGGCGGTCATTAAGATTTAATTAGTTATAATTTCATATTTTAAATTGGCCTGTATTTATCAGTATTTATTAAAGGGTTAGTTCACCCAAAAATGAAAATTCTGTCAGTATTTACTCACCCTCATGTTGTTCCAACCCCGTAAGACCTTCGTTCATCTTCGCAACACAAATTAAGATATTTAAGATATTAAGATCGCTCCTGCATACTAGTCCATAGGCTTCTTGAGGGACTGGCTCTTGCTGTCCTCGAAAAGTCATTAAAGACATCGTTAAAATAGTCCAAGTGACTACATTGGCTCAATCTTAAGTTTATCAAACGACGAGAACACTTTTGTGCGCAAAAAAACAACAAAAATAACGACTTTATTTCAACAATTCGTTTATTTCTCCCTCTGCGCGAGTCAGGTTACTAGTTTAATAGCGTAAGCTTCTGTTATTGTACGTCACACGCATCACACACACATGACCATCGTCGGCCAATAGTGAGCCTACGTGTGACGTAGCTTTACGCAATCACACTACGTTAACTGACTTACAGGTTCATGGAGAAGGACGTGAATAGTTGAAATAAAGTCGTTATTTTTGTTGTTTTTTTGCGCACAACAGTGTTTTCGTCGTTTGATAAACTTAAGATTGAGCCACTGTAGTCACTTGGACTATTTTAACGATGTCTTTAATGACTTTTCGGGGAAAGCAAGAGCCAGTCCCTCAAGAAGCCTATGGACTGTATGCAGGAGCGATCTTAATATCTTAAATATCTTAATTTGTGTTGCGAAGATGAACAAAGGTCTTACGGGGTTGGAACAACATGAGGATGAGTAAATACTGACAGAATTTTCATTTTTGGGTGAACTAACCCTTTAATAACATTTTAATATTTATTTTAAAAAATACTACATTTAAATTTAGATTGCTTTTAATATAATTTTGGATCTCGTTTCCAAGAATTATTTATTTTATAATTATTTTATTTTTATACTCTCAGTTGGCCTATGGGTGTTTGTCTAAAACCACAGAAACTTTGTTGCAGACAAACACCTAAAAAAACTACAATAATCCGGCATTTAATGATCAGCACTGTATTTCTGTTTTGTGAGTGTGTGCATGATGACCTTCACTGAATATACACTGATGTAAAGTCTGCATTTAAGACACACCCTGATTGTAAACACTCCTGTGGAGTGTGTGTGTGTGTGTGTGTGTGTGTGTGTGTGTGTGAGCCGCTGCTGCTCTCTGCAGGCCGTCACCTGCATTACACCTCATGTGGTCAGTACACATCTCTGCTGAACATCTGAGATGGACTGGTGTTTGTGTCGAGTATTAAGTCCTGTGATTGCACACACATCAAACTGACCTGAGACCTGAGCCACAGATGTGTTGATATCAGTCATATCGAAGTATTATATGCAGGCTTGTTTATGTGTGTATATCAGATGTGTTTACTTTAGAAGCAGTTGTTGATTGACAGGTGAGTAGGCCTGTCAATCATTGTTGTCCAAATCAAATTTCTATGTAGTGCTTTTCATAGTACACAATTTCAATGTAGCTTTACAGAAAACCATTATTTATAATAATGTTTTTTAATGTCACATTTAGCAGAGCTGGGTGGCAAGTTCATATTTAGCAATGATGCAATCAATTGAGCAGTTAAAATTGGCCATTTATGCAAGTATACTGTATGTATGATGAGATTTAACTTTATATAAAAAGCTGTGCAATAATAATAATAAAAAAAACTATCAGTTGGGATTGTTAAGTGTAGATTGCTTCAAGTGAGTGTATTGCAAGTAATAGTATGCGGATAGAGTTGAATCTAATATATACTCAACTTTATTTAGTTATGCAATGATAATATAACTTTTATATAACAAGATTGAATGTTTATGTAAAATACAGTTTTCTTTTTCCTTTTTATATAAATAAAAAAAAGATCAGTGAGCTTTCATAGTATGATTACCGTTGCATGTAAAATGGTTTTAAATTTTAAAACAGTCCTATATTTATTAATATTGTGTAGTGATATGCTATTTGATTTGCTATTTGATTAAATTGTTTCTTAAATAAATAAATAAATAAATAAATAAAATCTGGTAGTTGAGATCTGTGATTATATAAAATATAACATACCGGTCAAAAGTTTGGAAACATTATTATAATGTTTTTGAAAGAAGTCTCTTCTGATCGTCAAGGCTGCATTTATTTGATCAAAAATACAGTAATATTGTGAAATATTATAATGTAAATCAGCTGTTTTCTATGTGAATAAATAGTAAAGTGTAATGTATTCCTGTAATCTTCAGCATCATTACTCCAGTCTTCAGTGTCACATGATCCTTCACAAATCACTTTAATATGAGGATCTGATGCTCATGTTTTTTTGTGTGTGATTATTAGTTATTTTCAACAAGAACAGCAAAATGTGAGATTAGTAATTACATTTTTTTTTTAAAGAAGTTAATCATTTCAGCAAGGATGTGTTAAATTGATGAACAGTGACCGTAAATATTTCTATTTTAAATAAATGCGTTTTTTTTTACTTTATACATCAATGAATCCTGAAAAGAGTATAGTTTCCACAAAAATATGAAGCAGCACAAGTGTTTTCAACATGTTTCATCAGATCCTCATATTGTGATTTGTGAAGGATCATGTGACACTGAAGACTGGAGTAATGATGCTGAAAATGATCACAGGAATAAATTACACTTTACTATATATTCACATAGAAAACAGTTATTTTGTATTGTAGTAATAATTCACAATATTACTATTTTTATGTGATTTTTTTTATGTGATTTTTATGTGATTTTTATTTTTATGTGATTTATTTTTATGTTATTTGAGTTTTTTTAAAATCAAATAAATGCAGCCTTGCATTAATGCTTTTCAAAAACATTCAAAATAGTAATATTTTCAAACTTTTGACTGGTTCTGTGTGTACCGTATATATTATCGTCCAGCTCTAATCAGCTAAATGCACGTGTCTGACTCGTTTCCAATATGATTTGAGCTATTTAATTATTTTATACGTGTAAAACACATGTAGACTGAATATTGTTGATCTGTTTTTTTTTGTTTGTTTTTTTTTCATATTGATCTATTTTGGGCTCCCAAATTTTCAGACACACACACACACACACACAGTATCCTCCAGCTGTAATCTGCTAATCAATGTCTCCGAATGACTGAATCTGATTGGTCTGGTGTTCATATGGATCTCCTCTTTGGTCTGCCCAGGTCATTATCGAGGTGACGGAGATGCTGCACAACGCCAGTCTGCTGATCGACGACATCGAGGACAGCTCGAAGCTGCGGCGCGGTTATCCGGTGGCCCACAGCATCTACGGCGTCCCGTCGGTCATCAACTCCGCCAACTACGTCTACTTCCTCGGCCTGGAGAAGGTGCTGATGCTGGAGCACCCCGAGGCGGTGCGCGTCTTCACCCGCCAGCTTCTGGAGCTTCACCGCGGACAGGGCCTGGACATCCACTGGCGGGACACCTACACCTGTCCCAGCGAGAGCGAGTACCGGGCCATGGTGCTCCAGAAGACCGGCGGGCTCTTCGGCCTCGCCGTGGGCCTCATGCAGCTCTTCTCCGACTGGAAACGTGACCTGAAGCCGCTTTTAGACACTTTAGGCCTTTACTTTCAGATACGGGACGACTACGCCAACCTGAATTCGCGAGAGTACACCGCCAACAAGAGCTTCTGTGAAGACCTGACGGAAGGAAAGTTCTCCTTCCCCACCATTCACGCCATCTGGTCCCGTCCCGAGAGCACGCAGGTGCAGAACATCCTGCGGCAGCGCACCGAGAACCTGGACATTAAACGCTACTGCGTCGACTACCTGGAGAAGGTGGGGTCGTTCGCGTACACGCGGCACACGCTGAGGGATCTGGAGGCGGAGGCGTATCGGCTCATCAAGGAGCTCGGAGGGAATCCCGAACTGGAGGCCTTGATGGAGCATCTGAGTCGCATGTATAAAGAGCCTGAGGGCGGGGCTTCTGCTGGCCAATCGGAAGAGCCTGAGGGCGGGGCTTCTGCTGGACAATAGAGCCTGAGGGCGGAGCTTCTGCTGGTCATTTAAGAACATGGGGCGGAGCCTCTACAGGCCAATCAAAATAAAATGGGGGCGGAGCTTCTGCTCACCAATCAATAGAGCCTGGAGGCCGAGCAAAAACGTGATTAGCGTTGACCGACTTATCAAACTTTTTTTTTTCTCCACAGCAAATTGCCTTCAGTCCGAAGTCTCTCGTTCTGTCCCGTTTTTTTTTCCAAGTTGTAACTGGAGTATGAAGTGTAAAAGACCTCGGAGGCTTTACTGGAGGAGATGCTGCTCGTTTCAGTTACAAACGCTTAAACGGTCACTCGTTTCACCTCAAAATAAAAGCCAAGCAAACTAAATTAAGCCAAGTTTATATAGATCTTTACCATTTAATCTGTTTTTTTTTTTTTTGGCAGTGTTAATTATGAAAATATAATTTCAATATTATCTTTTTACTTTATTACTATTAGTATATTTAAATCTCTGTTGTCTGTTTCTAATAGAATTTGTTTGAATCAGTAAATAATATTCAATTGTAATGGAGTAAAAATTTGAGAATGATATATATATATATATATATATATACACACATATTATATATATATATATATATATATATACATATTATATATATATATATATATAGATATAGATACAGATATAGATATACATGTATAGATATATAGAAAGATAGATATATATGTAGATAATATATATAGATAGACATGTATAGATATAGATATATAGATAGATGTATATCATTATCAAATTTTTACTCCATTACAATTGAATATTATTTACTGATTCAAACAAATTCTATTAGAAACAGACAACAGAGATTTAAATATACTAATAGTAATAAAGTAAAAAATAATATTGAAATTATATTTTCATAATTAACATAATTAATTTAGTTTGCTTGGCTTTTATTTTGAGGTGAAACGAGTGACTGTTTAAGTGTTTGTAACGGTTGTCAGTCACACTGAAAAAAATAAATTGTATTATTATTTTTGCTTGTGATTTTGGGGTGAAATGTGACCTGGGCAATTTTTGTGAATTTTATTTACCATTAAAACATTATTAAATAAGAGCCGATTGCCTTTCCCGAGTGAACCGAGTAAGACTTGTTGTTCCCTGTAGTTTTGCTGATGTTGAACCTCGGCCTTGCGTTCAGCTTTAACACTCCTGGAATGAAGTTTGTGTCTTTCTACATTTTAGCAGCTTTTGGTTTTTGACTGATGTTGATGATGGTGCTGAACTGGGATGATCTCTCAGTGTTTGATGTACTGTATGATAGGTCACTGTTTTTTACCTTTAAACAAATGTGCACATTTGATCTTGTATAGCGGAGGTCAATGTTTTCAGGGAACACTTCTGTGAATAAACACTTTCATACACTGACTACAGTCTTCCTCAAGTGTGTATTGAGCTGCTGTTTTTCTCAGAGGAAACGAATGTACATTGCATGCATGAATAGATTTACTACTGTGTGATTTGAAGAATAATTGTTACTAAGTCAGATATTTATTGGGTAAAACGTTGCAGTTCCTGATACGATGCTAATTTTGATAATTTCTTTCCTCTTATGAATGGCAGAACCGATTCTCAACACCTGGTGGCGCAATAGACACAGCTAGAATTACAGTAGAATAGAGCAGGGCAGTGAGTAGTGATTTCATAAAGAAAATAACTTCTATTTATTAACCTCATTATGTTTATTATGCCATTTCTAATTTTGTGCTCCAACTTTGCTGTGCCATTACAGCAGGTTTCATACGTTTGTGTGAAATTACATAAAAACCCGAGAGAAACCGTAATGAAAACTATAACTTCAAATGGGAATGTGCTGAAAAATAATTAATGGTGTATTTAATGTTAGAGGTTTGTTCAAGTGCTGAGCAGAATGAATGTGTGTGTGTGTGTGTGTCATCCTGCAGCATTTGTGCTCCATACTTGGTTTCTTCTTTAAGCCAGAATTGATCATAAAAATGTAAACATCTAAAAGAGTGATTTTATTATTTCCCCATTAAGGTGTGATATTTGCCCCCTAGTATTTACACAATTACAATCTTAAGAGATTAATGTGTAATCTATTACAATTTTGAATATAAAAATGTGTAATGGAAAAAAATGAAACTAAACTCTAGGCGAATATTTCATTAGACAATTCGTTCGAACAAGTGGATTCATTTAATAACAAAACACTGCTGTTTCTCATTGGGGCTTATCAGTTCGTTGAATTGTTTTTTGTTATTTTGTTAAAAATAACAGCAAAACATTTACAAACAACATTTAACGGCAGCATGTGTCCGTTAACCAACTTAAGAGAATCATGGACACACGAATGTGTTTTAAATGAGTAAAACAGTAACCTAATTTAAAATCGCTGAGGGTCTTCAAGTAAATAATTCCAGTGAAATCAGATGAAAAGCCTGGAGAAGTTTGAGAAATCAATAGATGCGTTTCCATTACAGATTTGCGCAAAACTTTTGCGATATTTTCTAAATGTCGATAAAATACTTTTGCGAAATGACGCCGTTTCTATTTCCGAAATATTCCTTTTTCGGATTGCCTGAAAAACCTCCTCATGCAAGCGTAAAAACTTGTTTGCGATAAACGGGAGTTTTTGCAAAATTGACGTGTTTCCATTGAGCGCATTTTCATTTCGCAATTTCAATTTGTGCAGTTTGAGGGTAATGGAAAAACGCCTAGTGACATAGGCTAAACCAGAAGAAATTACATTTAAATATTTGGTGTTTTTGGCATGAAAACAAGGCTGTTCAACGTTGCAGTCGATGATTTAGCTGAACACTCATAAATAAAATAAAAATTGACCAATTTTATAGAATGTACTCCCTCACAGTATTTTTTTTTTTTCATTAAATAGGCTATATCCTATGCCATTTAACTTGATGAGGTCTATTTTGGTGGAGACTGAGCTGCCAAAAGTGCCAATAATTAGAGGGCGGGGCTTTAGATTATACAGAGCATTTGATTGGATCAAATTATATTTGGCCATATTATCATATTGGCGAAAGTGAGACTGCAAGTTTTGAACGCTTATCTTCTTAATGTGAATTTTGTCATTGTTTTGGAGCACATTAACTTAATGATAATAGTAGTAGGACTAGCATATTCATACTTTAAGCCCAAGAAATACAATCTATTGTGATTTCATGGGGACTTTAAACATGGCGGAGAGGAGAACGATTGCTGCTGCTCTGATTAACGTTACTAGTTTTTTTCTACAACAGCTACATCGTCTTCTTGTTAAAGTATTACATATTTATAGTTATCGTGAATAATCATACGAAGCGTGTATGTATGTTTTATACACAGCGAAAATAGCCTATATTAGACCTAAAATCGAGAATCGTTATCAAAATGATAGATCACGTGATGACTGTTTATGATTGTCAGTGAATGGGACGCTAAATATCATTTGGTTAAGCTGTAGATTTTACTAATAAATAAGCGAGAATAAGGTGTCCTCCATAATTCATGTTCTTTCCGATAACAAAGTAGGCCTATTTGAATGAAAGCTCGTACTCGCGACTCCAGAAGTGAGAATTAGGGCATAATTTACTGACTTTGGAAGCGTTGATGATTCGCGTTTAGATAAGAACAATGTTGAAAGTTCAACTTACCTGAAAAACATCCGCATCTTCTGCAAATCTGCACGAGTTCAGCCTCTCCTCGTCTCCAACACGATCGTTATGAATAAAAACGTCACATTAAAGTGAAAAACCAAACATTTCTCATGAAAAGCCCAGTGTTGGACGGGTATGGTTTGGCAGGATCTAGACTCGCTGCAGCTGTTCACCTTGATGAGGTGATGATGATGATGATGATGATGATGATGAGGTAAAAACCGATACATTTAATACAGATCTTATGACCACCACTATATATAAAAAATCATAATGATTGTGTTAATTTTAATGTTAATATCCTTAAAAAAATACAGCAACAACCTAGACACTCTATACTGTCTAACAATCCAGCAAACAAATCGGTTATGAAAACAAAGGTCATGATTTGCAATATTTTTAAAACGTTAAAATGTCCGTTATTTAAGGTTATGTTTTTAGTGCAACTTCTCCTAACCTCGTTTTTATACACATTATAGCATTCTTTAAATATGTAGGCTATTTGTTAAATTCCATCAAAATTATAACAAATAGAGGCTTGAAATATCTCACTTTGCATGACTGCAATAAGTCTATACTCTATATTGTATATTAGTTTCACCTTTTAAGTTGAATTACTGAAATAAATGAACTTTTGCACGATATAATTTTTTTTTTGAGGTTCACCTGTAAAGTGGCAGACGAGCACGCGCTTAGAATAAACAGAATGACAAAGTTATCTTTATAGTTCTTGCTGTGATCTTTGCACACTTGCTGTATACTATACGTCAGAGGTGGAATAAAAGCATTTACACAATTACAACTGTGTGATTTGATAGCTGAGCAGCTTTAGAAACCACATCTGAATTGGCAGAAAACCACGAAAATGCATATTTAATGCTGCGTATTTTAATGCTGTTCTGAAGCAGCAGAAATGCATTTACACAGGACTTAAAATTGTGGGAAACATACCTTTTTAAAATAACTAAACTACAATTTAAAATTAGTTTTAACAAAAACAAATGCTATAAAAATAAAAAATAAAAATATAAACATTATATAACGCATTGCATATTTACACTCAATTTTAAACTGGCACATAGCCGACTAAACTTGGCTGTATGGCTGATCTGTGCCTGCTCAAAAATCAGCGTAAAGATACAAAAAGACCAAATTATGCCTCCTCAAACCCACCCCAGTCCCTATTATCAAATTATACAGTTGAAATAACTGTGTGAATGCATTTATGCCACCTCTGAGCAGCTTTCAAGAGTCTGTGTAAAGATATGTGCCAGCTCAGAAGCGTTTCTGCGCCACATTTG
The DNA here is from genome assembly GCF_988280905.1 of Pimephales promelas. Lineage (NCBI taxonomy): Eukaryota > Metazoa > Chordata > Actinopteri > Cypriniformes > Leuciscidae > Pimephales > Pimephales promelas. Next base: position 1,753,762 of record NC_142779.1, on the reverse strand, counting down.
CCGTGTAAATTTGCCACAAGTTAAGGCGGCTCTTTGTGCCTGATCAAAATTCAATGTAGAGATAATGCAGCATAAAATCAGACAACCCATCTCAGACCCTACACTGCAAAGAATGTTTTTATTACTTAGTATTTCTGTTTCCAGTTCAAATATCTAAAAATACTTAAATAAAGATGTCTTTATGGAAGTAGTAAAATAACATTAGATTGTTTTCTGGGAATATAAATTAAAACTAAGAAATTTGTTGCTTTAAAAAAAAGCAAAATTATCTGCCAATGTGGTAAGACAAATAATCTTGTTTCTGTTTCAGATTATTTAGCTTTTTTAAAGCAACAAATCACTTATTTTTGTATCCCAGGAAACAAGTCATATTATATGGCATTTTACTACTTCAATAAGGACATCTTTAAGTAAGAAAAGCATTTTTGCAGTGTAGGATCAAACTTTACAGCTGTAAATGCATTTATACCACTTCTAAGCTGCATCTGTGCCACATTTGCAGTGTAAATTTGTCAAAATATTATAAGAACGTTCATCAGACTTCCTCTTCTAATTCTTCATTTTATATTTAAAATACTTTCGATGCATTTTTACGTGTTCAAATTTTAAAACATGCCAGGATTGGTTTGGATTGAATATGGGATTATATAATTTTGACTCCAGATGGTGGCATTAAACTGAAATGATCAGCTCAGAATAGTTTCTGCACAAGCTCTTCATTCTCATCTCTCGGTTCGTTCACTAAAAGCACTCAGAAGATCACGTGGAAACAGAAGACTGATTTACTCAGACTGAGTCCTCGTGTATTTTGAGCCGATGCACTTTACGGAGGATTGAGGGAACGCCTTAAAAGGGCCTTCATTGGGGAAAGGAGATCAGCCATATCTCATTCATTTCAGTTATGAATCATCTTTGACACCACGTGGAGAGAAACGATGAGCAAGTTTGGCATCAAGAGGTAGAAAATACCAGCATGAACTCTGAGTCACTGCCGATGTTTCTGTGTTTGAGGTCAATCAAACATAGTTTGTAGAGTTTTTTTGTGTGTGCGATTGTTAATTTTGGGCTATTTTATTATTGGACTTTATATATTTGCAAGGTTTTAAAATCAATCCATATCTTTTAAAGGCTGTGAGTTTGAGTCGGAAGCGTATTGCATTCAAATGTTTTTTTCTGAATTAATGAGTTAATTATCTCAGAATTACCAGATCATTTTTCATTGAAAAAACAAAACGTTTTTGCTCTGTTTTTCTGAATTAATGACTTAATTATCTCAAAATTAGTAACTCAATTCATAAAAACGGAGTGAAAATGTTTTTTTTTCCAAGAAAAATGTATCTCATAATTCTGAGATAATTAACTCAGAATAATTAAACAGAGTAGATTTTTTTCCTCAAGTTTTTTTCTTCCTTTTTTTCCTTTTCCTCACACACCAAATAACAATTTTCACATTTATATTCTGAAGGTTTGTTCAGAAATCATTTCAACTGATTCATAGAACATTTTATTCCTAAAACATGGTGTAAATATTACCCTTTTTTCCCTGGCTGTTGACAGCATGTTCTGATTTATGGAATGAATAATAGAGAAATCCAAAATCCCCTCTGTGAAAACCTTCAACAAAATCACAGAAGTTTGATTGAAGAATTGTAAAGCTGGCTTTATCCACTGTTCAGATTTCTGGAAATGCATGCAAATGAGTGCGTGGTTTATTACATAATGCATAATTTACATATTTAACATAACATTTCAGAAAACATGTAATATGCAATTCTTAAATGCAAGTAATTATGGAGATATCCATTTGTTAATTTCTTCATTTACTAACACAGTGCATGACTGTTTTTACTGCATTTTATTTTTTATTCTAAACTGAACTTTTAATTATTCTTATTTCTTTTGATTATTTTAATTTTTTTCTATGTAAAGCACTTTGAATTCCCATTGTGTATGACAAGTGCTATAAATAAACGCTGATTCGTCATCACACAAACACATTTACAACCTGTTGCAACGTTTTTATTGTTCATAAATGAACATTTCAATGTGACAATTTTGGCGTCCAGCTCAGCTAAAAGCAGTGAAAAGGGTTTGTGTGTTTGGGAACTCGCAGCGATAAAGAAGGCAGGAAATATGCCCTGACGATTCACAAACCCTGTATGTACGTCACGTCTTCTGGTGGATCCTCAAAGCCAGCCGGTGACCAACAACAGAAAAGGACAAGTGAACGTTATGAAGAGAAGAGTGTGTTCAGGCACATCCGCAGGGATCGCCACACTTCCTCTTCCGTTCCCAAAGCGAGCGCAGCTCCTGAGCCGAATGCTGCGGGGACGACAACATGTCCACGAAACACTCCTTCTCACACAGCCAGCCTGAATCCTGAACACACACACACATCAGAACACTAAGACACAGCAACATCAATGCCATGGTTTGATTCCCACATGATGAATAAGTGGATAAAGGCATCTGGCAAAGTCAGTTTCACTCATGCATTACTAAAGGTCTACATTTGATCAGTTCACTGTAAAAAGTGTTCAGTTCACTTACTTAAAAAATAATTGTAAAACAATGCCTAAAAAACAATGCTTAATTGAAAAAATTAAGTTACGTGAGCTTGACAATTCCACATTACTTCATTTTTTTGATTAAGCATGAAGTTTATTAACTTAATCATTTTAAGGCAACAAGGTTTCCTCAATTTGATCAAGTTAAGTCAAATTAAACCAATTAAAACAGACTTAACTTTAAAAAAAAAAAAAAACCTAACTTAAAAAATTGAGATCAACAAGAGCTGTGTGTTCAGGCTCAAACGCAGAATTGAGTCTTAAAAGGTATAAAAATATATTAAAATATATTATTTTAATTTCAGTTTTAGGAAATAATTCTGAGATTATGGCTTACAGCACCTTTTCATTTGGGGTTTTAATAATCTGTAAGCTATAATCATCAAAATTATAGCAAATAAAGGCTTGAAATATCTCACTTTGCATGTAACGAGTCTATATAATATATTAGTTTCACCTTTTAAGTTGAATTACAGAAATAAATGAATTTTTGCACCATATTAAAATTTTTCGAGTTTCACCTGTATTAATATAATTGATTACATATAAAATCAAGTCAATATTTGGTTTTTAAAATAACAGTAATATATCTATACTCTCTCATTCTCTGCATATATTAACGTTTATTTTAGATCATATATATATTATCATATATATATATATATAAAGGCAGTAGTTGGTTTCTGAAGGTGTGCAGCTGAAAAATGAATTTAATAATTTAATTTAAAAATAATAATATATATATATATATATTTAATAAATCTATATTATTGATATATTAAGGCAGTATTTGTTTTGTGTCTTTTTCACCTGATATTTGCGAGGTCCCACCGCTGCCATCCAGATGCCCATGCTCACATCTTCTCCCTGTGAAATCATGCAGAAAACACTGTTAATATCTACTGTATACAATACACCATCTAAATGTATTTGACAGAGATGCCCTTTTAGCATCATTTCTCTTGGTTCAGTGGCTCTGCAACAGTGAGAAACCGATTAGAGACTCGACGTGTGTGACATTAGAGCGCCGTACAGACACATCTGATTCTGCAAGCATTGACTTCGAGAGAGCTCCGCGTATGAACAGAGGCTGCTAATGGAGTCACACATGCCTTTTTCATCATGGATTTCTGATTATCATGATTTAGTTGCATGCTGGGTAATTCTAAAAAGCAATCCCTTTGTATTTTGAAGAAGGTCATCATCACCTGGTACGCTTTCAGATGCTGTGCGTTGCTGGCCAGCCACTCCACCAGATCCCGGGACGCCACATATCCCGATCCGCAGGCGAAGGCCGGATACGCAGGACTCGCATACTCCAGTTCCTGCCACTTCCCCACTCGATCCACAGCCCAGTTCTGCCGGAAACTGAACACAACTCAGTGTTAACTCAGTAATATCTCACACACACACATTATAAATGTGTTTACTGTCACTTTTGATCAATTTAATGCATCCCTGCTGAATAAAAGTATTAATTAGTAACGTAATTAATAAATATACACAGCTCACTCACTTGCCCCACCACAGGCCGGTGTGTGTGATGGTGTGTGTGAGGCGCTCCGTCTTCTGCAGGACGGCGTCCACGTCGATATAACAATCATCATCAGTCTTGAGAAGCAGCTTGAAGTCAGCGTTTCCCACCGACCTGTGCGAGCGGATACACACACACTTCATGAACACAGATCTGCTTTACTGAAGCCGATTCACAACACAAGACAAACATGATCACCTATGACTGACTGACTGACTGATAAATCCAGCGTTTAATGCTGTTTATGCGTCTATGTGGTGTTTTTAATATGCTTTAAGACATATTATGTGTAAGTTCATGAGTGGACAGCATTGCTGAGTAAAACTGCAGTGAACCAAAGACAGTCTCAAAAACACGGTGGTGTTTCTGACGTCACAAACGTGTGATCGAGTGAGTGAGTGAGTGGAGGCGGAGCTCATTTGCATATTCATAGAACCACACATACTAAATGAGGGTGTCGAGCAGTGTTGGGTGTAACTAATTACTAAGTACTAAGTAATTAGTTACTGTAATTTAATTACTTTTCCCTTGAAAAGGTAAAGTAAGGGATTACTCTTCATTTATCTGTAATTTAATTAGTTACTTCTGATGTAATTGAGGCAAATACTGTGTATATATCAATCCGATCTCACAGCGATTCGTATGCATTTTATGAGGTATGTAAATTTTATGACCGCACTCGTACAAATTCGTATGAATTATTGTAAAATATGTATGAAAAAAGTGTGAAATGTCATGAGATCAGACATAAAACAATAGTGGGTTTAACTTCAAAATGTATTGTCTGATGTTAAAAAGTATGTTTTTATAATGTAACCTTCTCCATCTTGGTCAGTTTAAGGATAATTCATGCATTTTTATAGGATTTATTTGAAAGAATTAAAACAGATTCATGTCTATCCTTGTATTATTCAGCTGGTTGAGATTGATATGGGATTTTGAAAGTAATTAGTAATTAAAAGTAATTAAATACTTTTTAGAGAGAGTAATTAGTACAGTAATCTAATTACACTGTTGAAGAGGTAATTAGTAGCTAGTAATTAATTACTTTTTTAGAGTAACTTACCCAACACTGGTGTCGAGTTACATTCAGGATATTTTAAAACATGAAGACATTTAATTTAATTTTTTTTTAATTTTTTTTTTTAAGGCATTTAAAAAAAAATTTCATTACATTTTTTTTAAATATATTTTAAGGCATGAAGACATTTAATTTTTGAGGACGCTTGTATGTCATTCTGGTGATCAAAGATGAGCTTTAAGGGATAAAATGATTGACTACAGGTGGACTTTAAATAACTAGCAAAGTTGTACTATAATTTCTGGCTAATATTCAAATCTATACGTGGAGAGCGAGGTCTGAGAGGTGATTGGGTAATGCACTGACCACTTATAAAACTGCAGCAGTTTTAAAGGCACGTTCCTGTAGGTGTCCACCACGTCCACGAACACCATGTCTCCGTGTCTGAGGCTCTCGTCCCGCAGCGCTTCGTCCTCCAGCTTCAGCTCATCCGCTCGACGCCGCTGCCGTCCAGCTCGCCCACGCAACAGCTCAGACAACATCTCCACATCTGGAAAAAATTCATTTTTAACATAAATATGAAGCAGCACAACAGTTTTCAACATTGATAATAATCAGAAATGATTCTTGAGCTTCAAATCATCATATTAGAGATCATGTGACACTGAAGACTGGAGTAATGGTGTTGAAAATACAGCTTTCCTCACAGGAATAAATTACACTTTACTATTTTTTCACATAGAAAAGGTTTATTTTAAATTGTAATAATATTTCACATTTTTTTACTGTATTTTTTAATAAAATAAATGCAGAATTGACGAGATAATTCAATAATCTTACCGAAGCTGCTAAAGTTCTCCTCCATAACAATCAGTGATTGATCATGAAAGCACAAGGCTGATTGACACCGAACACAAACGCTACATACATCAACGCTCAACGTACCGTACACTGAAAACATGAATCCTCCGGCCAGACCCGGGAAGCCCAGAGCGCTCCTGTGAGGCAACGTGCCATCTTCAACCTGACCAAACACAACATAACCTCATCCTGATGGGAAGAAAACTCTAGGATTGAAAGATCCCAAAACCTTCATGATCTGAGCCAGTAAAACCCTCCAGAACCGCAAAAAATGCTTAATATTTTTGTCTTGTTTCAAGTCCAAATATCTCAAATTCTTAAATTAAGATGCATTTACTAGATGAGTAAAATGCCATAAGATATCATGTCTTTCTGGGGAAATAAATAAAAACTATGAGAGTTTTTGCTTAAAACATGCAAAATAATCAGCCAATGGGGTAAGAACTAACCCCATTGGCTGATAATTTTGCTCGTTTTAAGCAACAACTCGCTTCATTTGGATTAAATCCCCCAGAAAACAAGGCACAATATCTTATGGTATTTCACTCATCTACAGTAGTAAATGCATCTTAATTTAAGAATTTGAGATATTTGGACTGGAAACAAGACAAAAATACTAAGTAAGAAAAACATTTTTCTACTATAATGCATTGAAATGAAAGAAGTTGTTGCTCTCACAGATCCAAACTTGAGAACGCCTCCGCCGTTATTCAGACGCACCGCCGAAGTGTTGACCGACATCAGACCGGACGAATCCTGAGCTTCCCACAGGAGCGTTCCCTCGAAGCCCTGCAGATGAAGACCAGAACCACTGACCCCAGAACAGAGAAGTATATCTAATAAGTGATTATAATCAAGGTATTAATCAATATTTCTGCTTTGAAATATCGTCTCAGAGTCATCATCAAACTCTTGTTTATGAGACTTTTCTTTGTTATAGAAGTTCCCAGTGCAGGGCTACACATAGAAACAAACAAGTTCAATTGAAGACCTTTTAAATGCCACTGACCAAACCTGTGATGGAAATACACATTATATTACATACACTCTTAGAAGAAATGGTTCCATCCCCCGCTTCATATATGGAACTGCAAAATAGAACCATTTTTTTGGTAAAAGGTTCTATTGGCCAAGTATGGAACCCCAGGGTGCTATATAAAACCCAGAGGAACCCTTTTTTAAGAGTGTATAGAACCTCTTAGGGGTTCCAAATATGTAGTGCTGATAGAACTTTTTAAGGTTCTATATAGAACCTTTTCTTCTAAGAGTGATATGTTATATTTAACCCAAGTAATGTTACATTTGCAATCATGAGAATACTCAGCAAAATAGCTCCCGTCTTGTGTTACTTAACTATATCATGTGTTATAAATTAAAAACTCAACATTTTAAGTTCTTCTGTGAGTTTTTTTTATTTTTTTTAATGTGCTGTTATGCTCGTTTTTTCGATTTCTAACTATAAAAGCTCACAGAGACAGGCAGTGCAAGTCTCAAAAGTGTTACCAGAAATATATTATGAATCACTGTTTGTGTAATAAAATCAGAAACATTAATTGCTGGTTATTTGACGAACATTGGGTCTAAAGATTATTTTAGCGGTAATGTCAAGCCATAATTATCAAAATTATAACAAATAAAGGCTTGAAATATCTCACTTTGCATGTAATGAGTCTATATAATATATTAGTTTCACCTTTTAAGTTGAATTACTGAAATAAATGAACTTTTGCACCAGATTCTAATTTTTTCGAGTTATGTACATTTTCCAAAAACTTTTTTTTTTTTCAGATTCACAAACTTTGAAGGATTTCAAGGACCCGTGGGAAAACAGATGATTTACAGAAAACATCATCAGCTTCTCAAGCACTACTTTATGGGTTTCCTAGGACCACAATCAGAGATCGCACTTATCAAACAATATCTTCATTATCTTTCAAATTCTAAAAAAGATATATAGATAAATAACAATAAATTAAAAGAACAAAGTGGTACAAATAAAGTGAAGCACATGCAAAGTATTAATAACTGTGGCAACTTTAGTCTGGAATTGAAAGTGCACTGAAAAAAAAAATGCTTTTCTTACTTAATATTTTGTTTCCACATATCAAAACAGTCTTAAATCAGGATGCATTTACTAAATTAGTAAAATCTTGTTTTTTGGGGATATAAATAAAAATGAAGTGAGTTTTTGCTTAAAACAAGCAAAATTATCAGCCAATGGGGTGAGAAAAATAGCCATTTGCAGATAATTTAGATCGTTTTAAGCAACAACTCACTTCATTTTGAGTAATTCCTCCGGAAAACAAGACATATTATCTTACGGTATTTTACTCATCCTGATTTAAGAATCTTTAGATATTTGGACTGGAAACAAGACAAAAATACTAAGTAAGAAAAGCATTTTTGCAGGCATGCCTAGACAAGCAATGTAAAGAGCCATTAACTGTCTGATGCTGCAGAGACGGGCCATTCAGAAATGCTTGATTCTGATTGGTCAGAAAACACTATGAGGTCACAGAATCCCTGTACAATGATGCTCATGAATGTATCTGAGACACTTTTGTTAATGTAATCACCGTGTAATATACATCCAGTCCATGGATACAAGCTATTATTTTTTGATGGATGTACATTATATATATATATTAAACAGGAGACACAGTTATGGATAATGATGATTTTAGACTGGACTGAGACTGAGACATGAATGCCGGTGTGAATGATGACTGAACGCGTCACCTTGGGGAGAATGAACTGCTCCACGGGCTTGTAAAACATCCCACCCACACGTGATCCTGGACTCAGTGTGCTGAAGCGAGCGCTCACCACCGCCTCCTGCACACACACACACACACACACACACAAAGAAAAAAACAGAGCATATTTGCACAGCTGAAAGGGCAACACTCTCTGAATAAACCGACACACACGAGTCAATATGTGATTTCTCCAGACGACACGTCTCACAGCCTCTTCCTCTTCATCACACGCTATGCATTCAGTGTGAGTCCATGGCGGTCCTGATATTAAGATTTAATGGCAGGCTTTTTGTCTTAAGGCTATTTTATACATCATATATGCACATTAATAAAACTTGCATAATTTAACTGATATAAAAAAGTTTTTACACAAACAAACAAATATGAATGTCATATATATATTATTTTAATTAAGATGATCATGTTACATTCTAAAATATAAATATACTTTTATGATCAATGTTCATATTTAACATTTTTCATATGTTCATATTTTGTCATTGTCATTATTACATCACATGAATTTAGAAATTATGCAGGAATAATAACATTTTAGGACTTCTTCTATATATATATATATATATATATATATATATAAGGGCTGTCCAAAGATTAATTGCGATTATTCGCATGCAAAATAAAAGTTTGTGTTTACATAATATATGTGTGTGTGTGCTGTGTATAATTATTTTGTATATATAAATACACACACATGCATGTATATATTTAAAAAAAATGTGTTATTCATATATAAAATATTTATATTTAATATAAATTATATATTTATGTATATATATATTAGTATTTACATGCAAATAATTAAATATATACATGCATGTCTGTGTATCTACATATACAAAATAATTATATTATATATAATATATATATTATATTATAATGTAAACACAAACTTTTGTTTTGGATGCAATTAAATCGCAATTAATTTTTGCACAGACAGCCCTATATATATACACACACACACACACACACACACATACATGTGGAAATCTTGAAATGTTAGCCTCACTCTTTATTTTTAATAAGGATTATGATTTTTTTAAATATAATAATATTTTCATGATAGGTTTTCATATTTTAAGAGTGAACATCTGGGTCTTGGATGAAAGTAAAAAATTAAAAAATAAAAAGCATTTTGCAAGCAGAAATTGCCTAAATGATAAAGGCATGATATATATATATATTTTTTTTTTAAAAATCAAGTTTTACAGTGACCTTCAAATAACAAAACAATTTAAAGATTGAAATCTCTTAGTTTTATTGAAAATAAACCCCTGGACATAAAAATGTTAATAGTTGAAAAACCCACAACTCAGTTTGAATTGAATTTCTCAGTACGCAAACTCAAACCATTATTATATGACCAGTATAATTATATCAAATATAAGCGTCCATATTGAGGGACCATAATCCATTAGTGCAGCCGCAGTGTTTATAATCTCGAAATGTCATAGTTTGATCCAACAACAGCAACGAGGAGCCGTGATTTATAAGGTTTATTACTAATACCACTGTAAGAACTATGGTGAAAAGGCCAAGAACAAACCTGACTTTAAAAGGCTGGAAATGTATGAATAATTCAAAACAAGCTGTGATTATTTTTAATGGGACCACATTACTGGACGTGTTGGTAACACACACTCCTGATACGACTTATTGAATCCCGTCCTGTCATTTTCCATGGGTTTCAGATCAGTGTTCTCACACCAGCGGCTCTCCTGTGTCAGTCTGTTGACTTCAACAAATGTATTAAATTGTGGGATTATTTCATCACACGGATCCGCCGACCTCTCACTCGCCCGACGCGAGATCAGAGAGACTTCACAATCAAAGCGTCAGATTCCAGTCCAGACTTTATTGAATTTGCTCTGCACGCATTTATCTCTCCAGCTTGTCGGAATGAACGATATGTCTTTTGACTTCTGCTTCACGGTACATCTCTAGCACATTTATCAAATAAATGAGTAATGTGTAGCGGGGAATGATGAAAACTCACCTTAAGAAGCCAGCAGGATATTTTAGGTTCCTCCAGTGGCAAGAACTAATTGAGTGACTTTACAAAGTGCAAACCGAGTTTCTAAAAGAGTTTAATGCTAGATGACTGTTCTATGCATATTTTACACGAGACACAAAAATGGGTCACAGGGCTATTCTGATCTGTACAATGATATCTACCGGTACAATGCGAGTCACATGACTAAACTTAAGTCATCGTTTTTAAATACCTCTGTTTTGACAGTCCACACTACAACACAAAAACTGTGTTTGCAGATTTATTTAGATGTGTCGAGTTTACGAGGTGGTAAATCGAGTTTACGAGGTGGGAAGCTGAGATTACCAGGTGGGAGGTCATGTTTACGAGGTGGGAAGTCGAGTTTACGACTTGGGAAGTCGTATTTGCGAGGTGGGAAGTCGTGTTTGCGAGGTGGGAAGCCGAGTTTACGAGTTGGGAAGTCTTGTTTACGAGGTGGGAAGTCGAGTTTACGAGTTGGGAAGTCGTGTTTACGACTTGGGAAGTCGTGTTTGCGAGGTGGGAAGTCGTGTTTGCGAGGTGGGAAGCCGAGTTTACGAGTTGGGAAGTCGTGTTTACGACTTGGGAAGTCGAGTTTACGACTTGGGAAGTCGTGTTTACAAGTTGGGTAGTCGTGTTTACGAGTTGGGAAGTCGTGTTTACAAGTTGGGAAGTCGTGTTTGCGAGGTGGGAAGTCGTGTTTACGAGTTGGGAAGTCGTGTTTGCGAGGTGGGAAGTCGTGTTTACGAGTTGGGAAGTCGTGTTTGCGAGTTGGGAAGTCGTGTTTACAAGTTGGGAAGTCGTGTTTGCGAGGTGGGAAGTCGTGTTTACGAGTTGGGAAGTCGTGTTTGCGAGGTGGGAAGTCGTGTTTGCGAGTTGGGAAGCCGAGTTTACGAGGTGGGAAGTCGTGTTTACGAGGTGGGAAGCCGAGTTTACGAGGTGGGAAGTCGAGTTTACGAGGTGGGAAGTCATGTTTACGAGTTGGGAAGTCGAGTTTACGAGTTGGGAAGTCGAGTTTACGAGGTGGGAAGTCATGTTTACGAGTTGGGAAGTCGTGTTTACGACTTAGGAAGTCGAGTTTACGACTTGGGAAGTCGTGTTTACGAGTTGGGTAGTCGTGTTTACGAGTTGGGAAGTCGAGTTTACGACTTGGGAAGTCGTGTTTACAAGTTGGGAAGTCGTGTTTGCGAGGTGGGAAGTCGTGTTTACGAGTTGGGAAGTCGTGTTTGCGAGGTGGGAAGTCGTGTTTGCGAGGTGGGAAGCCGAGTTTACGAGGTGGGAAGTCGTGTTTACGAGGTGGGAAGCCGAGTTTACGAGGTGGGAAGTCGAGTTTACGAGGTGGGAAGTAATGTTTACGAGTTGGGAAGTCGAGTTTACGAGTTGGGAAGTCGAGTTTACGAGGTGGGAAGTCGAGTTTACGAGGTGGGAAGTCGTGTTCGCGAGGTGGGAAGTCGAGTTCATGAGGTGGAAAGCCGAGTTTACGAGTTGGGAAGTCGTGTTTGCGAGGTGGGAAGTCGAGTTCATGAGGTGGGAAGCCGAGTTTACGAGGTGGGAAGTCGTGTTTGCGAGGTGGGAAGTCGAGTTTACGAGGTGGGAAGTCGGCACCGTGGAGGCGTTCAAGAGCACTCAACTCGTAACCACGATCTATACGAGATGACATGAACGCAGCGTTATATTCAGGTGACACTGACTCGTACCTCTTGGTCCACCTGGAGCAGCCGGACGGTGACGTTCCCAGTGAACTCGTGTCTCGGGCCGTTGGGAAAGACGCCCAGCTGAGTGATGACCACCGAGTGAAGGACCTTGAAGTCCAGACTGAGCACAGAGACGTCACACGGCACCAGCGCTGAGCCCTCAGGGACACTCAAGATGGACATCTCCTCATCCGACACTGAAAACACACCAGCTGAATCAGTCCAGGGTTAAACGCCTGGAATTACTTCAGCAGGAAAATATTAATCCTTAGAAAAATTTAATGATTGATAATAATACAAATAATATTAATAGTAATGATGGTTTTATTTGATAATTAATGGATATCATTTCAGTACAATACTTGTTTTATTTGTTAATTTTATTGAATAATGATTTTGATTAAAATATAATTTAATAATAATATTAATAATAACTTATTATCAGTTAAATTTTTTGACTAATTTCTCTGAAAAATAGTAGGACTAATATTATTAATTTATTTCAATGTTACTATTATTAATATTGATGTTTTTGTTATTAATATTAATAATAATAAATTGTATTAATTTAGCTGTTAATAATAATTATTGTTATTAATTATAATAAAAATGCATTTAAATTTAAAATATTAATAGTAATACTAATAATAATTTATATATTATAAAATTAAATGTTCAAATATATTTTAATTTAAATAATCTCTCTATTAAAAGCAATAATTACCATTATTATTTTTGTTGGTAGGAACAACAATGATAATAATAATAAAATGTATAATAACTTTTAAAATTTAAATATAATTAATAATATTAATTATATTCATTACTTTTAATTATTATTGCTTTTAATTTATTATTATTATGGCTCATGTTATTATTAGTTCATTTTTAATGTGGGTTGTAGTGAAAAGCATCATCAGGTGTGCATCACACATGTTCCTCCTCATAAGCGTATAAAAGCATCCCAGAATGCACCTGATGAATGCACAGAGTGAACAGACCTTGACCAATCATCCGTTTACCTTTTATGCTCAAAACATATTATGTCTTTTCATAGTTTTGATTAAATGCAAAAACACATCAATTTTATCATGTGACAGCACAATAATTAAACAAATAAGCAGAAGAAGGGTTAAAGACAAAGCCTTATGTGGAGGTGTGTTCACGCGCCGCTGCAGAATAATACACACATCAGCACTTTAAGAGACTCGCTGCTCGGCTTAATTAGAAAGCGGCCATTTATTACCCAGGAGATCAATTGGAAGAACAGAGTCGTTTATGGAGAAACGAGCCGCTCATTCCAGCTCCAGACGCACCGCTTCCTCGTCCTTGAGACCAAAGCCAATTAAAGACGGCGCAGACGAGAGGCAGGAGCACAGATGTGTTGAAAAGCTTTTAGACACACAGGATATTCTCACACATTAGCATAACGCATCACCAATCACCGCTCTGAGACTCTCAAACCGTCTCGCTCTTCAAAACACAGTAAACACACCTGAGAGTCCATCAACTGACCGATCACATCCAGTCAACATTCAGCATTAATATACATGCTGTAATGTTTGAGCTCCAGGAATATGGTTCCATAAGTTGCTACTTTTAAAATTTTATATCATGTTCCACAAAAAGAAACAAGTTTGGCTTTTCGGAATTTTCACTTTCAAATTCGAAAAAATGAACATTCCGAAAATTCTAACTTTTTTGTTAGTGCAGATTTTATAAAGGGTAATTTAAGACCAATAACGGAAATTAATTGAAGGGAACACAATACATCAATATGTTCTCTAAATGTACATTTTTAGGGGGTTAAACGCCTGGAATTACTTCAGCAGGAAAATATTAATCCTTAGAAAATTTAAATAATTAATAATAATACAAATAATATTAATAGTAATGATGGTTTTACTTGATAATTAATGGAAATATTTTTAGTACAATACTTATATTATTATATATATACATATATATATATATATATATATATTATATATTTATTTGCCTAATTTCTCTAAAAATAGTAATAGTACTATTATTCATTTATTTAAATATTACTATTATTAATATTGATTTTTTGTTATTAATATTAATAATAATAAATTGTGTTAATTTAGCTGTTTATAATAATTATAATAAAAATGCATTTAAATTTAAATATATTAATACTACTACTACTAATAATTTATATATTATAAAATTAAATGTTCAAATATATTTTAATTTAAATAATTTCTCTTATTAAAAGCAATATTATAATTACCTTTATTATTTTTGTTGGTAGTAACAACAACGATAATATTAATAAAATAGAAACACTTCAAAGTTTCAGAGTCAGTAACAAATATCTGTTACTTTTTAATTCACTTCACTCGTTGTGCTTAAAACCACTAAAATATGGAAATCATTTTGACTGTTCCTTCTGATCAAACTGCAAAAAAGTAATGTTTTCCCTCATTATTTCAGTTTTTCCCAGCACAAATATCTAAAGATTCCTAAATCAAGATACATTTACTTCAGACGTAAAAAATGACAAAATCTAGTTTTCTGTGAAATTGATCAAAATGACGTGTTTATGCTTAAAACAAGAACAAATATCTGCCAGTGGACTCTAATTTAGAGCTTTTTGCAGATATTTGTTTTTATTTTAAGCATAAACACTTTTTCAAGACTTAATTTTACATTTGTATCTCCTGTAAATGTATCTGAATTTAAAACTTGTTTAGATATTTATACTGGAAAACAGGACAAAAATACTGAGGAAATGAAGAGTTCAGATGCAAAAGCCTCTAAGTGCCATTTGAAATTTTCTTCTTTAATGATGATTTTTATCAAGCTTGTATATTTAAGTTCAGTAATTTCACTTAAATGGCAATGATAATTACCTATTAATTGTTATTTAAGTGAAATTACTGAACTTAAATATACAAATTTGATAAAAATCATCATTAAAGAAGAAAATTTCAAGTGGCATTTAGAGGCTTTTGCATCTGAACTCTTCAAATATACATTATTTGCAACATTTAACGCTATGAATTTCTGCTGTTGTAAGACCATTTTAAGGCCTTAATTTGTGACTTTAACACTCGCAGAAAGCCTGTTTTTCAATTTTCCTCACACTGAACATGAATATATGTATATATATATATATCATCAAAATGCAGAATGTTATTACTGGATGTTCCAATGAAATTAGCTGGAAGCCAAAACATGCTGACTATTTAGAAGAGAACCCAAGTGCACACTGATTTCAGGCCACATCCTGCGAGGCGTACGTGTGTGTGTGTGTGTGTGTGTGTGTGTGTGTGTGTGTAGGGGCTCTATGAAATGAACAGTATAAAAGGGAGGAAACGAGGCAGAAAACGCAGAATGGTAAAGTACAAACTGGAGCAAAGTGCCATTAAAGCCTCCCCAAAGCGCTCTAAATCAGGAACACACAGTATTGAACACTGACCGGTCTCTGTGAGGTTCAGAAGTGTGCAGGAATACGGGTCTTCACGATCCTCTGGAGCGACAGCACAGCCATGTTCGCCCACGATGAACTTCACCATCACCCTTTCACAAAGAATAATAAACATCAATACATGATTCTGGAGTAAAATCACTCATTTGTGACACCGACTAGCAAGTGCAACACTACTAAGGGTGTAACGTCAAGTGTAATATATTATAGCTATTTTGGCTATTTTACAGAGGCTTTGATTGTGTCGCATCCAATCAGAATTAAGAGTCAGCACAAGGTTTATACTGTAAGTGTGTTTTTACACAGACAGTGGTCAAAAGTATTACTGTACTTCATTAGCCTGGATGCTAGCCGAGATTAGCCCCGCCCACAACATCTGAGGACGAGAAGTTCGGTCTGGACTTGATCCGTTGTGAAGCAAGTATGCTGTATCCAATATGCTGTTTTTGTAATTGTGAAAGAGAGTTTATTGTGCACTTATTCTTTGAATGTCCCTATTCTTCAATCTTTTGAGAATTCAATCTCAATTTCTAGGTTTTAAAATAAATTACAACCTTGTCTTAAATTTGTCTTCTGTCTTACTTCATACAAATTATTTTGAGTTTCCTATAAGAAAAATGTATGTTATCGATTTGTTTCTATTATTAGGAAAATTTCATATTCATCAATCTAAGTGGAGTAACTCAAAACCCAACTTTGCTCATTTCAAAACAGCCTTTTAAAATGTATTTTGAGTCTGTAAAATTTTTAAAAACCCGAAAAGCCCAAAGATCTGTATCCCTCCTAAAAGAATTTAATATATGTCTGTGATGCCAACTATCTTTATTTTTTTTTCGTGTTTTTTCTTTTTTCTTCTTTTTCTTCTTTTTCCATATCATTGTTGTTTCATGTTTTAATATTTTACTTATCAGATGTTATACTTATCAGAAAATGTGTAAAAAAAAAAAAGTCAAGAACTCGATATCAAACTCTGTGATTTTGAAAATTCAAAAAAAAAAATAAAATAAAAATAAAAAAGCTGTTCAGACCAATCAGATTCTTAGGGCGGGGTTTATACGATGATGGACAGATGATCAACCGTAACGGAATCATCACGTCACCAAAGAGCGCTCGGGTTGAACTCGTTTACAACAAAAATGGCCGCCGCTGGAGAACTGAGATGTGTAGATTCATCATCGCGTCTGTTATAGAAGATGTCGACAGCGCATTCATTTAAAAGAGGAACAGAGAACCGTGATCAAGGCATTTGTCGATCTGAAAGATGTTTCTGCCGTCCTTCCTACGGGATTCGGTCGATCCAGTCGAGTGCAGAGGCATTTTCTAATACTTGAGTGTCTTTTTAGCGTTGTGTAGATTGACTGAGTAAATACTACATTAGCAACTTTTATTCTCGACTTGACTACATTTTTACTCGAGTACTCTTTATTCCAATATTTTTCTGATGAGTTATCAACGGACTTTGTCTGCATCAGTTTATTTCTGAAAATGTATTTCACCCCAAATCGTCAACAAGGCCACTGAAGTGAATGCGAGTGCATTAGCAGGTCGTTGTGTTTCAGACATCCAGTGCAATTAGGCTTTAATTATTTCATTTGACTTATTTATCCGTTATAACCAAGAGACCGTTTCAAGGATTTTGCATTACTTTGCTCTTTCTGAGCACTTGAGCTCAACTAAGTCTTGAGTGTTTTGTAGGCGTGTTGTGTCGACCTTGATTTATTCCAATATTGAGGTTTTATTTTGTTTTTAGAAAATGAATGCGTCATTGCTCTCCTCACACAAATTTCTTGTTTTCACTGGCATTTCTCTCAGGTGTTGAGGAGTAAAATACTTCAGCACTGATAAACTCAGACACTCCAAGGCCCGGTTTCACAGACAGAGTTTAGATTAAACCAGGATTAGGCTTTAGTTCAGTAAACGCGTCTTAAACAACATTACGGGTGTGCATCTTGAGACAAAACAGTGGCACTGATATATTTTAAGATACACTTTCAGTTAAAACAGATCAAACATGCATTTTAGACTGAGACTAGACTTAAGCCTGTAATAATAAGACTTTTACTCGAGTCAGATTGGGATTGGAGACTTTCAAGTCAAGTCACTTATTTATATAGTGCTTTTTTTACATTACAGACTGTCTCAAGGCAGCTTCACGGTGATAACATGAAAATAATACAACAAAAAAATACAAACTTTCACGTTTTCACTGTAATGTGTCTGTACTTTTACTCAAATATGGTTTTCAGATTCTCTTGAACAGTGAACGTTTATTTGTTATTTATTATCTGATCTTTTGCATCGATTTTCAAATAAAAAGAGAAAATATTCAAGTCAGATTTTCAATTGTGATTTGTAAAGTATTTCATTCACTGACTGTATTAACCAATAGACATACTCACATGATTATAAAACATAATTACAAATTAAGTAATTAAAACATAAATAGAATTACATATTCACATATTTAAAAACATAATTACCAATTATTCAACGAGAACAAATTAAATATTTTTGGACCCCATTGAAGTCCATTATATGGAGAAAATCCTGGAATGTTTTCATCAAAAACCTTCATTTCTTTTCAACTGAAGAAAGAAAGACATGGACATCTTGGATGACATGGGGGCGAGTAAATTATCAGCAAAAGTTTTTTTTAAAAAAGTGAACTACTCCTTTAAGCAGGAAATTTTGTTGCTAGAAGATTGTATGAAGATATATCTGCTTGTGTTTTGGAAAAAAAGTGGATAATACCAACGGAAGAAAACTAATGTATTAAGAGTTTGAAAGAGGGGGTGGGAATAAGTGATAAACTTCATCCTTTTCAAGCAGCGGTGAATTTTTATTTGTTTTGATCATCAGTGTTCTTTCATTCATTGTCTTATGTTGTACACTTTTCATTGTATGCTTGAAATAAAAATAAATAAATTAAAAAATCCACGTGTGTGAACAGAGTTGTGTGATGTGTGCGGGACCGACCGTGTGCTGAAGTGCGGGTGATGTGTGATGTAGCCCAGCCATGTGTCTCTGATGGCCTGCCGGAGCTCATAATGATGCCGAGCCGACAAAACGCCCACCAACACCTCATGCACAGCCTTCTGCTTGTCTAAAAATACAACATTTAACAGAAACACAATAATCAGCTGATAAGCTCCGACATGAAACGTGTAAAAAGGCTTCCTGGCAGGTTGAAACAGAGAACAGACGAAAGTCTCGGGCCCTTTGGATCCCCTAATGGTTTGTCACTCATGTCCTATTTCACCATGTGTGACAAACATCAGAGTGAGTGTGTAATGTGCATCTGAGCCGCTGTTGCCAGATAAATCTCTCGGATACTACACACATTCTTCTATTTGTACACGCCTTTCAAATCCGATACCAATCACTAATGCAGACTTCATTCATTTCACATCGCAACTCACAGAATTGAACATCAGTGATATTATCAGTCAGTTAATGCAATGCTTATGCTTACTATAATGTGGAATGGTCAATGCATTGAGTATTAAATGTTCTTATGCACTGATTATTCACGTTTTAAACACAGTCAACATTAAAGTTCTATATGCATTGGATGCTCTATATCATGCATTAAGCAGTAATCGTTTCGTATGAATTGAGCACTATCTCAGCATCATAAGAATAAATGCTATACGAGCAAAAAAGTATTCATGTTTGTATGCATCATTAATGTTCTACATGCATTTAGCATTAAGGTTACCTATGCATTAAATATAATATACATTATAGTAAATAGACAGGTTTTAATATGAATAGACCAGTAATGCTCAATGCATATGTATATAGTTAAAAGAAGAAATTGTTCTAAATACAATTTGCAATAGTTTTTATTTTTACTCATCTTCTATTTTCTATAAGAATTGAGCCTGTCCAATAAGCAGAGTATGAATTTTTTATGCACTGATCATTCATGTTCTAATCTACATTCATAGAACGTGCATTAAAGATTAATATTTCATACAGTACATTAGTTAGATAGATAGATAGATAATTTATACCATCAACTTTCAATTTATGTAACTTATATATATATATAACGAGCAATAGTTTGCAGTCAGCATCTGAGTTTATATGAATTATTTTTTCTAATAGAATTGAGAATATGCAATTTTTAATATTATTTTATCTTTGTGTTAAGAGTTAATTTTTCTAAATAACCTGAGCACCAAGTTTCTACATGCATTAATATATCTATATATGCACCAGCTTCATAAAAACTGACTCATAAAGACTTGCAAGCATGCATTAATTGTTCTATAAGCGTTTATATATGAATCCACCTTATGCGTCCAGGATGTGTCGAATGCAGAGGACACACCACACACACTTCACTTCAACACAAACTGCCATGCCTACAAATAACAGTGGGAACAGAATAAGAGACAGTCGAGAAGTTTCAGCCAGGCTGAGCGGTACCTGCAGAACTGAAGCCCGACAGCAGCGCGGTTCTGTCGGTCCAGCCGAGCCAGTGGAGCAGAACCGCGAGAACACACGCAAACAGCGCCGCCGCGGAGCTTCTCATGGACGGACCGACGCGTGACCGCTCCTCAGACCCGTTACCGAACACACCGGAGCCTCGTCCCGCATCGCGGAGATCTGATGAGTCTCGGACGCGGTCGCGTCATGTCTAACTGCGCGCTGATGACGACACGCTCGGACAACCAATAGGAGTGCAGCGGTTGACGCCCTGAGCCTTCTGGGAAGAGTAGTTTTATTAAAATAAACACTGTAATTCATGTTTTTATTAAAACATGTTTTAAAAATCATTATTATTATCCAATTTAATTTAATATTCAACAATATTACTGATCTGCCTGCACTGACACCGTGTAATAATCACTGAACTGAGCTGGACGATGACATCACGGTTTTCTCCAAATTAATAACTTTTTTATAACAAAAATGAAACATCACTGAACTTACTTAAGCTGGACTGTGACGCTATTTTCCTCTAGAAACAATCGTTGTTGCATTATTTTCCTGTTATCTCTGTGAAGCTGCTTTAAAACAATCTGTATTGTAAAAAGCTCTATAGACATAAAGGTGACTTGACTTGATTTATTTTATTGCAGGAAGAGAAACACTGAATTGAAGTACAATAGCGTAAAAGGAAAGGTAAGAAAGATATGATCATAATTCTTAAGAAACTTGTTATTCTTATTGTGGTCAACGAGATTTTAAAATAAGAGAAATATTGAGAAACTTGTTTTTGTGAATAAAAAAAATGCACAATGATGAAAGCTGTGATTCAAGTTTCCTGAACTTGCAGTGATTGGTACCTCAAGTTAGTGATTGCTTTTTGATTTTGGTAAATGATAATTG